>NC_042619.1:347103782-347390159 GCF_901001135.1 Rhinatrema bivittatum
GAAAATTTCCTATTTAGCCATACTCCCTGTTTTCTATCTTTTAAGCAGTCATCAGTCCACAAAAGGACACTGCCCCCTATTCTATCACTTTTTAACTTCCTAAATCTCTCATGAGGGACTTTGTCAAATGCTTTCTGGAAATCCAGATACACTATGGGGCAGATTTTCAGAGGGGTACGCGCGTAACTCTCGAAAACCTGCCATAAGCTCCCCCTGCGCACCGCCGAGCCTATCTTGCATAGGCTCGGCGGTGCGCGCAAGCCCTGGGACGCGCATATGTCCCGGGGCTTTGAATAAGGGGCTGGCTGGGGACGTGTCCAGGGGCGTGGTGGCGTGCCCGGGGCTTGGCGGCGGTCCGTGGGCAGCCCATGGGCACGGCCGGAGGCATGACAGCGGTCCGGGGCGGGGCCGAGTGCTCCAGCACAGCAGCCTGTGCCAGGGCAGGGAGCCGGCGGCGAGCGCAAGTTATGCCTGCCAGAGGCGTAACTCCACGAAATAAGGTAGCGGGGGATTTAGTTAGGGCTGGGGGGTGAGTTAGATAGGGGAAGGGAGGGAAAGGTTGGGGGGGGGGGACCAAAAAAAAAATTCCCTCCAAGGCCGCTCCAATTTCGGAGCAGCCTGGGAGGGAACGGAGGCAGGAGGCAGGTTGCTTGGCTCAGTGTGCGCAGGTTGCACAATTGTGCACCCCCATGCGCACGCCGACCCTGGACTTTATAACATGCGTGCGGCAGCGCGCACATGTTATAAAATCGGGCATAGATTTGTTCGCGCCTGGTTGTGCGAACAAATCTGCGCCCTCACCTAAGTTTAAAGTTTTGCCCCTATATCAACCAACTCACTATTATCCAAATGTTTATTTATCCCCTCAAAAAATGTAGCAAATTTTTGAGGTAAGACTTCCCTTGGCTAAATCCATGTTGGCTTTGTCCCATTAGATTGAATAATTAAATGTTTTATTTTGCTTCTTATTCTGTGCCTTTGGCAAGTTTTATTGTAAACTAAATGGTTGTCTATTATGAGTTTGTGCTGTTGTATTGAATTATGAATGTGTGATTTATTTTTAATTGGAACTTTGCAATTATGTTTTATATTGTAAACTACTCTGAGCACATTTGTTAGTGGTCTAGACATTTTAATAAACTACATGAAACAAAGATAAAGGTATGTGGTAATGCAATCTGAAAAGACAATCTAATAATAAAAGTTTGAGCGTCCCATATTTCCTCAACCAAGCCTACCCCCTCCCCCCAACTGTAAAGGAGAAGCTGCCTGAAGGCAGTTAAAAAAAAACTTCTTGAGCAGCCTCCTCCTGAAGAGGGATGGGGCAAACCAGCATTTCTTATCATTCTGATTGTCTTCATTAGAACTCATCGTGATATGAAAAGTGCATTAATTGCATACTCTTACATTTTAATATTGCAAACAAAATGGAGTTCCAAAAAGTAAACATGAATACTGACATACATGCTCTTATACGTATCTGTATGAATGTTTTACTACTGAGTTTGTAATGGATAGGTGGGATCAGGAAAACAATTACTGACGGTACAGCTTTTGGTAGTAATCTTACAGCAGTGAAATGTTAATTGAATGTAAAGAGCCAGAGAATATGCAGTCAGTCAAAATGATTGGCTGATATGCCATGCCTTTTGCCTATAAACCCTACATAATCTGAGTGCACACATGCATAGAAGACCAAAAAATAACTGCTACCCATCCAAAAAACAATCTTTATTCATGTTTTGTTTGATCTTTTATGCAAAAAAAATATTTTTTTTTGGGAGGGAGGGGTGGCAGCTATATTTTTGGTCTTATATACATGCATGTGCTCAGATTATGTCAGGTTTGGAAATACAAGTCATGTCATGTCATGACAGTTTCACGGACTGTATATTCCCTGGTTCTATAAATTCAATTTATATTTAACTGCATTAAGATTGCTACAAAGAATTGTACAGTAGATCATCTTTTTACTTATACCACCTAATCAATGAACCAGAGAAAGTGAAATTGTATAATACTGACCTGCAAGCAGCGGTGAACTGGCCAATTCCAATTTAAATCAAAAATAAAAAAACATACAAAAATCGCAAAGGAGGTCATGATTTATCTACCCATTCTTAATAAAACTGAGTGGCATTTCCATTTAATGGAGGAAAAACAACTATAATTTGTCAGTCAAAAAGGGAGTAGACAGTATTGCATTCAATCCTAGGTATGTGAGGAAAAAATGTATTTCTGCTTCATCAGTAAACATTCTTAATATGCATAACATGCATAGTTAAGTTACTCTAAGGATAAATAAGAAGACTCCTTATCAATTTGAATATGATTAGTGTATTAGACACCAGCACTGATTACTTCCTATTAACATATTTTTTAGGACTTCATGGTGTTCTGACAGCATCAAACTGAAAGAGCCCAGGGCTATGCAATGATTATGTCAAACTTAGTAACATGACAGGAAGCTTTACCACATGTCTCATTTATTACTTACAGATTGTAAATCTTCCCTGAGCACCTCAGGGAAGGAAATACTTTTTAAAAAGTCATTTAGGGATCAATAGCTTTTTCAGAATGCCGTAATTAGTATTGAGCGCATCATCCCTTAATAATTTGTATCGTGTCGGTTTTAAATTAAAAAAGGAGATTTTGCTAGGTATGTGAATTTTATTGAAACAAATGGGTAAAACATAATAAATGAGTCCATATTAATTTCATTCATAGCCCCCAAAAAATGAATATAGGGGTCCCACAAATAAAAGAAAATTCTCATTTTTGTAACTTTTCCATTCAAATCTATGGCCTTTGAAGTCCATGGCTGGGTACTGCTGAGCAAAAAAACAACTGGTAACTATAGTAATCAACTCTTGCCTGTATGATCTCACAACCTTGTCAGAGTCAAGGCACAACAATTTGGGAAGAAAACCACAGAAAGGTCAAATTATGGTGCAGCATCATTTTAAATAGACCATAACTGCTATCTGAATCAAGTGATGCTGACTCACTCCCACTGTATAGTCTGAGCACATGCAAGAAGCAGTCTGTATTTCATCTCTAGCTGTTGGCAAAGAAAGATATGTCTGTAGAGGTTTTAAAAAAAAAGCTTATGAACTTGATAAAGGGCTGCTTCTGACCTTCTTTCTGCTACAGTGGTCTCACTCACTCCAACAGAAAGATAGCAGTGCACTGCTGCTGATTTTGATTTCACTCTTCACTGAGGGAGGGACAAGTTAGGGATTGTAGCAGTGCTAATGATTTTTGGGTCTCTGGATAGTGAGATAAATACAGCACACTTAAAGACTGAAAACAACAAGACTTACCAGGCTGCCAGTCTTTTTGGTTGTTTATCTAAAAGGTTTTTTTTTCTGTGTGTATCAGTCAGCAGTGTATGTGTGTGTGTGTGTATGTGATAGACAGTTCTTCATACATTGAGTGGTGCTGTGATTGGGGGTACAGTTACAGTATCAATTTCATTTGTAATATCCAAACCCCCAGTAGGCAGTGCACTTCAATAAATCCCATCCTGTCAGGAAAAGAGAGAGGAGGGAATGGTAGGATTGATGACTTTGGTAGGGGCAAAGGAAGTGATGTAGATCTAGCCTAGTCTCTATCTAGAAGCAGATATTTAAAGAAAGCACTAGTCCTGCCCTAAAATATAAGACAGACTTTAGCCATAGAATGACAAGATTAGAAAGCAGTGTCACCTCAAGTCAGAAGCAATTGAAATTTAGATAGCATGTGCCACCATAGCCTGTTGTTTTAGAGCAGAGGGAAAAGGTGGTAGAGCCATCCAAGGCAAAAAAATAGCAAAGTACGGGCATTGACTGGGTCAGCAGAAGTATAATAGTCAAAACCAGTTGCACACTCCATAACATAGGTTAAAACATCTGAGGCAATGAAGGCAGTATTTTCAACAACTGATTCTGAGGAAGAATCTTATCTGGTATTCCACAAATCAGAAATTGAAGAGCTAGTAGCTGAAGAAAATTTCAGAGGATTAGTCTATAGCATCTTAACCTCCAGCTCAGTGATGGGGTAGATAGATAATGATACTCACGGTGATGAGGGCAACCCTCAGTAAGAGCAGGCAGTGCAAGTAGAGAGCATGAGTGATAAACCTGGAAGTTTTCCTAATGGTCCATCCTCAACCTTGACTTCAGTGCCAGCATGAGCCCCCAAGGATGTACAGAAGAGATCATAAAATAAATCCCTGATCTGGAGGCACTTTAAAGTGAGAGAGAACCTGTATTTTAGTCAGTATATACACTACATTAGAAATATCAGTCAAGTAAAGAAAATGTTGTATCTGACAAATAATGGTATGTTACATCACCTGAAGAAGCATCACTCATTAGCATTGTCATGAGGGGAGGATGGTAGTACTAGCCTGGGAACCCCGTCTGACAATCAAAGTAAAAGCCAGAGGAAATGGGAGGAAACAGAGATGTCTTTCCCCTAATTTGATCCCACAGCCCTTTCCAGCAGTCTGTAACCCCCATGCCATGTCTCTAGCACTATCCTTCGGCAAGAGGCAGATAACATATAAAGTAGTAACAAGGGGCATTGGGGAAATGATTTCTTTGGATGACCTGCCCCTGCAGATAGTGAAGAATATGGGCTTTAGGCATCTGCTGTATGTGTTAGCTCCCAATTACAAAGTACCCTCTAGGATTACATTTAGTAGGAAAGTCATCTCCACACTTTAGAACCAATGCATCAGTGCATACAGGCAAAGCCTGCTAAAGCAGATGAAAGTACTGTGCATTTTACCAGTGATAATCGGGACTGCCACAAATGCTATGCACGCTTACTTCTTCTTAACAGCACACTGGTGAGATCTGGATGAGGCAGGGGCAGGCAGCAGCTCAGTGGAGATGGAGCATCAGGCGCTGCACATCCAGCTGATGGACAGATGTCTTATCTCCTGTAATATTCTACTGGCTGTAAGAAAGATACTGGAAAGTTGACAGCTAGACCAGAGAGGCAGGAGTCTTCAGGCAGGTTTATTTGTGACAAAAAAATGATGCAAATATGGTAAAGGTAGTTGAAGATGTAGTCTTTAAGGGTATGTGTTGCTTTGCACATTTGCTGCACTTAACAGTGAGGGATGTCCTGGGATTAGGGCCCAAGGACCACGAGAATCTAATCTTAAAGATCTCCTAGATCAACCTAATAAACGAAGGTTGACCGACGTGCCACAAATGCGCAGTAGAGAGCAGCTCTACCGCGCATGTGAGCACGTCGGTCACAGTGTGCCTCTTAAAAATAAAAATGGCGCTGTAGGAGCGGCAGGAGCGGCAGCGGCGGCCCCGGCCCGAAGACCCGGGCTGGAGCGGCGGCGGCATGCGCGCGAGGGAGGGACAGACAGACGGACGGAAGGAAGTCTGTCTGTCCCTCCCTCGCGCGCATGCCGCCGCCGCTCCGGGTCTTCGGGCTGCCGCTCCGGGTCTTCGGGCCGCCGCCGCTCCTGCCGCTCCGGGTCTTCGGGCCGGGGCCGCCGCCGCCGCTCCTGCCGCTCCGGGTCTTCAGGCCGGGGCCACCGCTCCTGCCGCTCCGGGTCTTCGGGCTGCCGCTCCTGCCACTTCGGGCCGCCACCGCTCTGGGTCTTCGGCGGAGATCGACTGAGGGGAGGAGGGAGGGGGGAGAGAGGAGTGACTCAGGGGAGGGGGGAGAGAGGAGTGACTCAGGGGAGGGAGGAGGGAGGAGTGACTGGGGGGAGGGGGGAGGGAGGAGTGACTGAGGGGAGGGGAGGAGTGACTGAGGGGAGGGGGGGAGAGAGGAGTGACTCAGGGGAGGAGGGAGGGGGGGAGAGAGGAGTAACTGGGGGGAGGAGGGAGGGAGGGGGAGAGAGGAGTAACTGGGGGAGGAGGGAGGGAGGGGGAGAGAGGAGTAACTGGGGGAGGAGGGAGGGAGGGGGAGAGAGGAGTGACTCAGGGGAGGAGGGAGGGGGAGAGAGGAGTGACTCAGGGGGGGGGAGGGAGGAGTGACTGACTGAGGGGAGGGAGGAGTGACTGAGGGGAGGAGTGACTCAGGGGAGGGAGGAGGAGGAGTGACTGAGGGGAGGGGGGGAGAGAGGAGTGACTCAGGGGAGGAGGGAGGGGAGGAGAGAGGAGTAACTGGGGGGAGGGGGGAGTGACTGGGGAGGGGGAGATAGGAGTGACTGAGGGAGGGAGGAGGGGGGAGTGACTGAGGGGAGGAGGGAGGGGGGGGAGAGAGAGGGAGTGACTGAGGGGAGAGAGTGGGGGAGGTGGGAGGGAGCATGAGGGGGAAGGAAATGATCCAAAAAAAATGTTAATGTAGCCCGTTTTAACGGGCTTAACGGCTTGTAGGATTATAGACAGTGCTGGGGAGGAGCTGGCTGCTGTGATACATGTGGGCACCAACGACATAGGAAAATGTGGGAGAGAAGTTCTGGAAGCCAAATTTAGTATTTTAGGAAGCTGAAATCCAGAACCTCCAGGGTAGCATTCTCTGAAATGCTCCCTGTTCCACGCGCAGGTCACCAGAGGCAGGCAGAGCTCCGGAGTCTCAATGCGTGGATGAGACGATGGTGTAAGGAAGAGGGATTCAGCTTTATTAGGAACTGGGGAAACTTTTGGGGAAAGGGGAGACTTTTCCGAAAGGATGGGCTCCACCTTAACCACAGTGGAACCAGGCTGCTGGCGCTAACCTTTAAAAAAGGAGATAGAGCAGATTTTAAACTAGAACAAGGGGGAAAGCCGACAGTCGCTCAGCAGCACGTGGTTCGGAGAAATGTATCCTTGAAGGATACTAATGAAACAGGAGAGTTAGGGCATCCCAACAGAGAGGTTCCATTAAAAGCAAACATAGTTCATATGCCTATATGTAAAAAATCACCTGAGCTAATGATTTCCAAATTATCCCAAACAACTGAAAAGCAGGTTGTTAAAACAAGCAAAAACCACACTTTGAAATGTCTGTATGCCAATGCCAGAAGCCTAAGAAGTAAGATGGGAGAGTTAGAGTGTATAGCAGCAAATGATGAGATTGACATAATTGGCATCACAGAGACTTGGTGGAAGGAGGATAACCAATGGGACAGTGCTATATCAGGATACAAATTATATCACGATAGGGCAGATCAACTTGGTGGGGATGTGGCACTTTATGTCCGGGATGGCATAGAGTCCAACAGGATAAAGATCATACAGGAGACTAAATGCTCAGTAGAATCTATATGGGTAGAAATCCCATGTGTGTTGGGTAAGAGGATAGTGATAGGAGTATACTACCATCCACCTGGACAAAATGGTCTGACAGATGATGAAAAACTAAGAGAAATCAGGGAAGCAAACCAATTTGGCAATGCAATAATAATGGGAGATTTCAATTACCCTAATATTGACTGAGTAAATAAAACAGGACTTGCTAGAGACATAAAGTTCCAGGATGTAATAAATGACTGCTTCATGCAGCAATTGGTTCAGGAACCTACAAGAGAGGGAGCTATTTTAGATTTAATTCTTAGTGGAACGCAGGATTTGGTGAGAGAGGTAATAGTGGTGGGGCCACTTGGCAACAGTGATTAGAGATGTGAATTATTTTTCGTGCGGCCCAATCGGGTTTTTTTTTTTATCGGCTGTGCCCTTAGCTTCCCCCACCCTCCCGACCCCCCAAAAAATGTTTTTTTTTTTTATCGGCTGTGCCCTTAGCTTCCCCCACCCTCCCGACCCCCCAAAAAATGTTTTAAATTACCTGGTGGTCCAGTGGTGGTCCCAGGAGCGATCTCCCGCTCTCGGGCCATTGGCTGCCAGTAATAAAAATGACGCCGATGGCCCTTTGCCCTTACGATATGACAGGGTAAGGGCAAAGGGCGGAGGAGGAGAAGTCCATTACCTGCTATTAAGTTCACTTAGAGAATAGCCACTGCCATTAGCAATGGTAACATGGAATAGACTTAGTTTTTGGGTACTTGCCAGGTTCTTATGGCCTGGATTGGCCACTGTTGGAAACAGGATGCTGGGCTTGATGGACCCTTGGTCTGACCCAGTATGGCATTTTCTTATGTTCTTAGGGTATCCGTGCCATTGACCGACCCTGTCACATGGTAAGAGTACTGGATGACCCGCGCCATTTGTAAAGATACTCTATCATATGGTAAGGGCAAAGGGCCATCGGCGCCATTTTTATTAGTGGCAGCCGACGGCCGCCTTTGCAACGTTGGGATGATCTAGACATTTCTTGCTGCTGTATGAAGGTCATGATATGTAAAAATGCATTTTTAATGTGTAATGCCATATGTACCACACTCTAAGATGCAATAACTTTTTATAGTGTGGTAAAATAAATAGCTTACCTTATTTTTTTCATGTGAGAGCTACAAAACTTTGTGGGAAATCACAGTACCTCAAAGACAGAATAAAAAAATGTAGTCTTCGCAGTCATTTTTTGCCACTGCTACAAGGAGGATATGAGAGCTATTGGATAATGGATACAGGTGAGGAAGTACATTTTTTGGAGGGACCATGCGTGTGAAAGATTCAGAAAGGAATCCTCCTACCCTGCCTCAGAAGGGCACCATCATCTGACCATGCCCCCATTTCTGACCACCCTGTAGAATAGGCAGCACTGTACAGTCTTCTGCTGCTTTTAAGTTCAGAGGCATTGCACTCAAACCAAAACAATTTGGAAGCTGAAAGAGCTTTTGAAGCTCAGACTGATTTAAGCCTCAAGCCCCTGAATGCCTGCAGTGGTCTTTGGCTACACCGATAAATAAGAATGAAATGTCAGTGACAGCAAAGCCCTTTGTCCTGAGGGAGCCTACTGCTTGGAAACACATTTGTCTTTCTAATTCTTCTGAAATCGCTTCATGTTTTTGCAAATAAGGATTGTGTTTTTTTCCTTGTCCTTTTCAACACTCAGGATAAGCACAGAGAACCTCTACTTGCAAAAAATGTAAAAAGATGGTAAGAATATTAGCAGCTGAGTCTGTCTGACAAGCTGCTGATTCTTCCTCCTCTTCCTCTGCTGGCATTTAAATAAATTTAAATAAATTGTTGTCCAGGGCAGCCTTTTTTTTTTTTTTATGGGGTCTCTGCCCAATGCCCTGGCAAGTCACAAAAGCAGGTGGCTCCCGACTCATTCCATCCCCTAAATATACAAACAATGCTTTCATGGGTTGCCATTCGGGCAGGGGAGGCATAGAAGAGAGCAAGATTGTGACAGAAAGAGAGGGAGATGACAGAGAAGAAACACCCATACACACTTGAGCCCTTAAAATTCACAAGGCAATTGTAAGAACATAAGAACATGTCGTGCTGGGTCAGACCAAGGGTCCATCAAGCCCAGCATCCTGTTTCCAACAGTGGCCAATCCAGGCCACAAGAACCTGGCAAGTACCCAAAAACTAAGAAGATCCCATGCTACTGATGCAATTAATTGCAGTGGCTATTTCCTAAGTAAACTTGATTAATAGCTGTTAATGGACTTCTCCTCCAAGAACTTATCCAAACCTTTTTTGAACCCAGCTACACTAACTGCACAAGCAATGTTTCCTGAGGATAATGTTGTCATTGGTAGACACATATCCTGGTAGCTTTTAAAATCCACTCAGCACATGCGAGCCCAAATTATTTGTGTATCCCCCAATTGATGTGTGTGAATCTCTGTGGTGTTTTCCAAAATCTTCTCGGCACGCGCGAGGCCAGCATTCGTGCACGCCCTGATTGATTCTGCATTGGGCTTATAAAATTCACCTTTTATCCTTTCATCATCATTGTATCAAACCCTCCAACCCACCCAGATTCCATCATGACCATCTAATTGCCAGCGCATAAAACGGCTGATTAAGCTGTGACACATTTTTCACTCTTCAAGAGGCTCCCTCACTGCCATTCTCCTTACGCGTGTCAATCATCTCCAGCCAGGAACTCATTTAAACTGATCCATTTCAACTTCTACAAAGCAAGCGAAGGAACAACCTCATCGTTATCCATGATACTAAACGTAACCTCCGAGGTTAGCAAGGAGAGAACCTTTCAACTGCCGCAGAGCCCAAATTGGATCCTCTCTCACTCACTTTTTCTCCAGTGGCAGTTACACAAAAGAGCATTTCTTCTCTGCATTGTGACTATTAACAATACAAGTGGTTTCCCAGGAGGTAAGGGAGAGAAGTTAAGTGCCATAGAATGGGTTTTAGAAAATGGTGATAAAATACTGAGCTACAACAGACGTTAATTCACAATAATAATTACTTAGATTCAAATTCAATAGAATTTATTTTTAAAGAAACTTCTTTTGTTGACAAGTAAAATCTCTTTAAGTACTTTCCAGGAAGAAACGCCTTTAACAAAACTCCGAGTGACCTATTCGACAACGAGATAAATGCACTTCCTTTAACTTTTCTGTTATCCAAGCTCTTCCCCTGTTTCAGGATTTCACGGAGCTTCGCGTATGAATCTTTTTCTATTTTCCTGCAGGTGCAAGGGTTCGCCGAGAGAAAAATATCAAAATATCAGATACGTTTCAGTTCAAATAATTAACGCAAACTGTAATCACCAATTCGCTTTAAAGCGAAGAATGCGATTCTTAAAATATGTTCATGTTTTGCGTCCTACGGGTTCCCGTTCTTTCTGGGGCAAGTATGCATTATTTCAAGTCCTCAGTCAGGCACGTCTGTCGGCCTTCTCGCCCGCGTCTCGTTCTGCGCACCAGTTTCCTCTCTGCGTTTCTGTGGTGGGTGGTGCAAACCGTGGCTCACAGTTCCGTGGTCTCTGCCGGTGATGCCAGAGTGCGCGGGCCCGCTTTCTTTGTCTGTGAACTCTTCGGGAACCTCGGTTCCTCTGGATCACTTCCCCCAGTCACACAACGCAGCACATGCTGTTGTTCAGAGCTTTAATAAAGTCAAGAGAGAGACTGCCTGGAGCTCGCGTTTGGTTATCCTGCTTCAGAATCTGTGTGGGCGTATGCGTCATTCACTGTAAACACTGGTCTGAGTTACGTACTTGCTAATAAAAATAAACCATTAAAAAATGCGTCTCTTTATCTAATTTTTGTCAGTTACTTAATTTTACTTTTTTTTCCCTCTGATTATATGTATTCAGTCTCGCTAGTTTACAGCTCTAGTAGAGGTTTAGCTAGCAGAACATTTATTTTATCTCCCCAAGTATTTAGTAGAAGATTTAGTTCCAATAAAAAAAACCAAAAAAAAAAAACCCAGGATGTGTGCAGAGTTAGTATGTGAACACTGTTTCAGCCATTTCTTTTTTTACCGCTTCTGTTTTTAACACCAGCTTCCGATTGATCAGACCATTTGATCTTTTGTCCAAATTCACAAGTAATCGGATTAAATTCAAGCTTTTCTTCATTCAGACTTATAGCTACAGCAGATTATTATTTTTCTGTGCATCTGTGATGATCATTTAACTTTTCCTTTCACACAGATGTCTTTTTTTTTTTTCTTCCTTACCCTCTCTCACAGTTTTTTCTTTCTGGTAGAGCTGTGCCAGTGAGTCAGGGCACAACCCCATAACTAACTGCCAAGGTTGAGAGACTGTCTCTTTAAAACAACCTCTTTCCTTTCTCTCTGACCAAACACAATTCCTTTCTCAAGTGAATGCAGCTACCCTGGTGCACGCTGCTTCCTCTTCCCTCTGTGCCTCTTTCTGTCTGTCCCAAACTTTCTCCTTCTGGCTAAATATTTGCAGGGCAGAGCTGTCTCCCAGCTCAATGGTTATTACTTTTCTTCTCTGGGGAATTGTCCATGTGCTTTTTTTTTTTTTTCCTTGCTAGCTGTATACTTCCTTATTTACATTTTCTTCCTTCAAATGGCTCTACAGGTCAGAAATTAATTAATTAAAAAAAAACAAAAAACCGCAGCTCTGGCTCTCTCTCAGCCCTGTCTCTCTACCCGTTCCAGAATGATGAATCTAGGCCTTATTTTCTAGACTTCTGGCATATATGCATACCGGCAACTAAATCTGTTCTTTTTATTCCAATTCAGAATTCTGTTTGCTAGCACCTGATTCTAGTAAATTGGACTTTCATATTTATTTGCTCTTCTTTTTAAATTCACCGAAGCTACCTCTACTTTAACCATATCCTATCAGAATACACTAATTTCCCTGTCCTCATGAAGATGACCATTTCAGGATTTCCTTATAATTTGCTTTTTGTGAAGCAGTTCACATATTTTTCTTATTGTATAGGTTTTTATTATTTACAATAATTGTTTATATTGGAATGTTTTGATATTTAGGTATCATTATATTTATTTTTTTCTCCTTTATGATATCACATTATATTTCTCTTTTTACATGGTTTATTAAGTCAAGTATGTCGCTTTCTGACCTTTAATTGTGTTTTGTTTTGTCTCTCCATACCTTTTTCCCCCTTTCTAATGTGTGTGGCTGTACCTTTATTCCTTCTGCAACTTGAAATTAAATACAATTGAAAATATCACTGCAAATTGTACTGTAACTTAATAATTAAAGTATCTTTCTAGCTGTGAAATGCATGTGTACTGAATCCAGTAATATATAATTTGTTGTTGATTTTATCAACTAAAATCGTCCTAATATCTGAAAGCAAATTGCGCAGCAGATGGTAAATCATAATATAATTTAACATGCAATATGGCAGAAAACTGCTTTCATAATCATCTGGAAAAATAATTCATAAATCCAAAAAAGAATAAAGTGAAACTCTTCATTATCAGCTGAACTTTCAAAACAGTCCATGGTACGCTATTTGTAAGCGAAATGTATGTGAGCAGGTATATGCTAAAATTGTATAAACTGTCCACAGGGAGGATAACTTTCAAACAACTATGCACAGCTCCATGTATACGGCTGCATGTAGATCTACACTAGTATTTTATTCCATGCGCGTATCATATAATACACGTATATCTACACATATATGTATGCGTACATGCATTGAAACCATGTGTGCATATTTCTTACCTATTTTATTTATTTATTTATTTGATTTTTATGCACTGATGTTCAGTTTTACATATCACACCGGTTTACAAACAACTGAGTGGTACAGGAAACCAGGCGTTTCCCTTTGTCTAATACAAGGAACGTTTATAACAGCAAAGATGGATAAAAACATTAAACAAATAGTCAAGGTGTAGATATTATATATTACAGGGTAACATCTGTTATTGATTAACGGTTAAACAAATAAATAAAGGTATAGATATTATATATCAAGTCGGTACACAGGGAGCTGAGGTGGGGGTAAGCTACCGGGACTCCTTTAGTTTGTTACAAAATGATAACTATGACAGATTAGCAGGTGAGCAAGTATCACAGGTGTAGATATTGCAGGAAGGGCAGGTATTGATGAGCAATAAGACGGGAGTTCAGGGGGGGTAGAATATGGAGGTAGATGTTAACTAAAGTGTTAACGGCAAGGTTTTCCATAGCTTTTGGGGATCGGGTCTGGTTTGGGATTCGGTCACGTTTTTGCTGCAAAGGCTTTGTGAAATAGCCAGGTTTTAAGATTTTTCTTGAAAGATTGAGTTGATGGGTCTATTCTTAGTCCAATAGGGAGTTTGTTCCATAAGGTGAGGCCGGCAAGTGATAGCGTTCGTTTCCTTGTTGATAATCGGTGTGTTGCTTTCGGGGATGAGGTTTGTAGGAGTCCGGTGTTCGAGGAACGAAGGTTCCTTGGTGGAGTGTGGAGGTGAAGGGGTGTAGTCAGCCAGTTGGATTTGTCGTTGTGGATAGTTTTATATATGATGGTTAAAGCCTTGTATTGGATTTTCTGGTGAATGGGCAGCCAGTGTAGTTCTTTGAGGATGCTATTTGTGAGTGCTCTGGCAGGAGCATTTTGAAGTAGTTGGATAGGTTTAAGGGTGGATGCTGGGAGATCCAGTAGTAGGGAGTTGCAGTAGTCAAGTTTAGAAAACAGAAGGGCCTATAGGACTGTTCGAACATCTTGCGGATAAAGAAGTGGTTTGAGTTTTCTTAGGATCTGGAGTTTGTGGAATCCATCTCTTAGCATGTTGTTAATATGTTTTTTGAAGTTTATTTGGCTGTCTAGGACGATGCCTAGGTTTTTTTACTGAGGAGAGTGTCTGATTTTCTACTTGGTGTGTGGTGGGGTTAGTTAAGGGAGGTGGAGTGGGATATGTATAGGATTTCTGTTTTGCTGTGATTGAGAGTGAGTGATAGCTGAGAGAGTAGGTGTTTTATCGTAGTTAGGTGGGAGTTCCATAGATTGAGGGTTTGTTCAATTGAGTCTTTAATTGGGAGTAGAATTTGTACATCGTTGACATATACATAGTGTTGCAGTCCTCTGTTTAGGAGTTTGCACAGGGGTGTCATGTAAATGTTGAACAGTGTGGATGAGAGGGAGGAGCCTTGAGGAACACCGTGGGGAAGGGGGATCTGCTTGGATTTGGTGTCGTTGAGTTTGACTTTGTAGGACCTGTTGGATAGGTATGAGTTGAACCAGCTAAGCGTTGTGCCATGCAGGCCGATTTCTATTAGTCTGTGTAATAGGTTTTTGTGATTGACGGTATTGAAAGCCGCGTAGATATCAAGGAGGATGAGTAAGTATCACAGTCTAGTCCTCTGAGGAGAGAGTAGCAGGGTTTCAATGCTGAGGGATGTTCTGAATCCATGTTGGGCTGGATATAGTATATTGTGGGTGTCCAGGTGTTCGGAGAGTTGACGGTTCACAATTTTTTCGAGGAACTTGGCTATGAAGGGAAGGTTCGAGATTAGCCTGAAGTTTGTTGGATCTGTTTCATCTTGTGGCTTTTTGAGGATCGGCTTGATAATGGGGCATTTTAGATTATCTGGGAAAATGCCTAGATTGAGTGACAGGTTGACTATATTTGCAATTGGTTTGGCATTTGCTTAAGGAATTTTATTGGAATTGGGTCAATGGGATGTGCCGCAGGATTGATGTTATGTATGATTGCCTCAATTTCAGTTGATGCGACGTTTTCGAAGTGTGTCTATTTGCCGTTGGTTGTGGCTTTATCGTTTGCATTGGGGCTCTTTGCAATTAGGTTTAATATTTAATTGTTAAAGAATTGGGCTAATTCGTCACAGTGTTTGATTGGCAGTTTTGAGTGAGTTTTGAATTGGTTGGGTGAGATTATTGACATATGCAAATAGGGTTCTGGGGTTGAATTTGTAGTTATGTATTTTCATAGCATAGAAGGTGCGTTTGGCTTTGTCAATGTCGGTCTTGTATATATACAGTATGGTCCTGAATCGATCTTTTAGCTGGGGGGTGGGGTTTTGTCTCCATTTCTTTTTGGCTTGTCTTAATAGGTGTTTAATCTTATTCAATTCAGGGGTGTACCATGGTGCTTTTTGTTTGGATGATGGTTTGAGTTCTTTTTTGATGAGTGGGCATTTGATTTTGGCGACTTCTTTGATGTTGAGCCATGAGTCTATGGCGGAATTTGTGTCGGTTATGTTTAGGGCTTTCAGCGAGTCTGGGAGTATTTCAGTTAGGTCTTCGCTGGAGCATGCTTTATTGAACTCTATGATTGTATTGGGTTTCTTTGGTTCCAGGATGGGGTTTTCAAGGTGTATCTTGGTTCACATTAGTTTGTGGTCTGACCAGGGCATTGCGGTTGCTGTTGGTGTGTTGTTCGGGTTCTTTTTATTGGTGAAGATGAGATCAAGTGTGTGTCCTGCTTTGAGGGTGGAGGTTTCAATTATTTGTTTGAAGCCGATGCATTCATGGAGTCAATGAGGAGTTGGCAGGTGGCTGTGGGAGGAGTTCTGTCCATGTGTATTTTGAAGTCACCCAGTACTATTGCAGGGATGTCCATGTTGATATTGTTTGCAATGGTTTCTATTAGTGGGGATAGATTTTGTTTAAGGAGTCCTGGAGGTGCGTAGATGAGGAGTATTTGGAGGTTCTTTGATTTAAAGAGGCCTATTTCGAAGGGGGGTGGAAGGCTGATGGGGTGGATTTTGAATCTGAGTTTTTTTGATGCTATGAAGAGCAGGCCACCTCTTTTTTTGGGGGGGGGGGGGTCTGTGAAGGGAGAATATGTTGTAGATTTTTTTGGGTAGTTGATAAGTACTGTGTCAGAGTCTTTGAGCCATGATTCAGTGATGCAGAGAAGGTCGGAGTGGTTATCTAGTAAAAAGTCGTGTATCAGTGTATCTTTTTTGCGATTGATTGTGAATTAATTAATGTCAGTGTTAGGATGGTTAGCACTGTGAGGTGTGGGTTGGTGTGGGTTTGAATTGCGGTCAGGGAGCATGGCCTGATAGAGTTGTGTTTTTTTCTTGTGTTGTTCCTCTTGTAGGGGAGGATTGGGATGTTGCGAATCGAATCCATGTTTGGGGATTTGACTTGACCTTGTATTTCGTTTGGGTGTGATAGAGATACTTACGGATGGTTGAGGGTGTGAAGAGTTTCGGTTGATGGGTGGTCTTGGGTGGGTTGTAGTTGATTGTCCGGGCAGTGTGGAAGCACCAGTGCGAAGGGGCACGCAAGTGCTTTCTCTGACGTCAGCTGGGGGCGGGCCTCTGGTGTCAGGGTTGGGTCTGGCGGTCAGGTAGGCCTCAGTCGGTCATGGAGGGTGCGAGCCGTTTTCGCAGACCCCGATGGGTCTCGGATGGGTGTGTGGCCGGAAGTACAAGTAAGGTCTTGGTTGAATGGGTCTACACTAAGGGGTGCAAAAAGAGGCAGGCTCCTTTGTCGTGCTCCTTCGGCGTGCGACGCCCAGCGAGCAGCACCAGAGGCCTGAAGCCGCTTTAAAGAGCTCCTTCGGGGCTCAAGAGTGTCTTCACGGGGGCGGGGTCAGCTCCCGAGGGGGAGCGGTGTGGCTCCTGATGTTCCTGGACTGTGGAGCGCTGGTCGCTGACGTCTCGTGGAGGCAGTCCGGGGGCCTCGGCTGGTGCGATGCGGCAGGTAGGAGTTTGGCGCGGGCAAGATGGAGGCTCGATGGCCTGGAGCCGCTTTAAAGAGCTCCTTCGGCGCTCAGGAGTGTCGTCACGGGAGTGTCATACATACATTTTAAAAATGTATGTACATATATTTTAGCTATGAAAGTATGATTTACTTGCATATGTCTTGATTTATGTGTGCAAGCCAGGCAATTTAAAAACGTGTGTGTACATGAAAATAACCAATTTACCAATTAGTCTTCCAGTTTTGCCCACTCCTCCAGATCATAGAGACCTTCCTGGTTCTTCAGACTGAACTCTCCTAGTTCTCTCTCCCACCCAGTCAGAACTGCACAATAAATACATTCAAAAGATGGCAAATGTATGCATGTGTCTTTTAAAATAGCAACTTATGAACGCCCCTAAAGCACCCCCTTTTTATGCGCATAAATATATTTGCATGAAACAGTAAAAATGCATGCATATTTTTTACTTTTATAAAATATGGAATATGTGAGTAGAGGCTACTTAAATGCATATATGCTAATTTATACATGTGGAATTTTGAAAATTCACCCAACAGTTTATAAAATCTGGTTTTCTGTCCAAACGTATGTGCATATGTTGTACTATGCACATATATTTGTAATAGAGTAATATACGTTCTCTAACCATTTTTTAAAAATACGTATTTTTTAGGCATGAAAAATTGTAACTATGTGGACATAACCCAGAAGTAAATGCTTAGGCAGGCATTTTATGCAGTCTGAAAACACGTACTTGCGCATGTGTATGGAATCACAAATTTGCAAATATCTTCACCCATGTACCCAAACTTTCACCTGCTTTACCTAGACCCTATAGCACTTCGCACTGAAGCCCCACCAGTTCATCCAGACTTCCCACCCAAAAACTGTAGACAAAATACAAGTCTGATTTCAATTACACAAGTCAAAATAGCAGGTGTAAAAGTCTTCAAATAAGTTTGATAATGCACACGCATATACATATTACAAAAAAGCAACTCACGCATGTACTTCTGAACTCCACCCTGTAATGCCCTTAGGTGGTGTTGGACCACTGCTCTCACTCTCTTGCAGATTTCAACTCCTTCTCCCACCTCAATCCCACTCTTTTTCTTCCTTTGAAGCTCTCGCTTTGAAAGACTATTGATATACATGTGGAGTTGCCATATTTGAATAATAAAATAAATATATCTAATTGACCAACATTATCCTGCACTTGTCGTGTGTATACTTATACTGCTGAGTGCAGTTTCTGCTCCAGTAACGGTATTTTGGACTGTGCCCCATTAAACCATGTCTTTCTATATGCTCTACGATTTTCATCTTGAGACTAGTTTCCACTATTTTTCCCGGCACTGAAGTCAGGCTCACTGGTCTATAGTTTCACGGATCGCCCCTGGAGCCCTTTTTAAATATTGGGATTACATTGACAACTCTCCAGGCACAATAGATTATTTTAATGATAGGTTACACATTTTAACTAATAGATCAGAAATTTCATTTTTTAGTTCCTTCAGTACCCTAGGATGCATACCATCTGGTCCAGGTGATTTGCTACTCTTTAGTTTGTCAATCTGGCCTACTACATCTTCCAGGTTCAGTGATTTGGCTTAGATTTAATAAATATCTGAAATATATATTTAGGGGGTAATTTTCAGTCAGTGTAAAGTCTGCTGGTACTTTTTGCCCACAGATTTTATATTAATTTTCAAAATTTTCTTTCCCCTTGAAAATTATCCTGGGAAAACTACCCACACACATTTATACCTGCTAATGTTTGCAGGTCATTTTCTGAAAGAATTTTCGCACATGCTTTTTAAAATTGAAAAGTATATGTGTAACTATAATCCCCATCTAGACTCGACATAATAAAATGCCTCTCCAATGTGTATTTTTTTTTGAAGAGAACATTTATCTGCATAAATGCTTTTTAAAATTACCTTCACTAAATGTTCATTTATTTGCAATATAGTAATTTTGTAACATTATTCATTTGTCTGCATACAAAATGAAAACACTAATTTCTGTTTTGGGCAAGAGGTTTAATTCTTCTACTTTGGTAATGGTCATTATATCACCATGTCCCCAGTGAGATTAGGTGTCAGGGCTGTATTTTCCTGTATTCGACCGCATTCAGGCTCAGCCAAGAGGCCAAGAAGAGAGAATCCTCAATGCATAACTCAATACCCATTGTTTGCCACCACATTTTGTTTTAGCCCTGGCAAAAACACCTTTAAAAGAGCCTGACAGAGAGTGATAAAGGTTTGTCACCTGGAAAAGGATACAAAATATAAGCCAATACTGTTTTAATAGTATTGTCATGGACTGAAGTGCTTTCTTGTTATGACAATAGACTTTTTAACCGTGTAACTCGGCAGTCTTAGAGACTTCCTCAGACAGGTTTAATATTGATAAACAACACAGATCAATCATGATGAGATTACTGTGATGTGAAAATGGCTTTGTTATCTATGAAAAGGCTAGAATCTGAGTGCATTAATCCATGTAAGTGCCTAAATGAATGCAGACTGAGCCAGAATGTGGCATTCAAAAACATTTCGTTTGGCATGTGTTCCCAGGGCTGCTCTGAGCTAGAGCTGCATGGCTCCGACTTACCAAACAGAACCTCATATTATTATTGCTATTTGTATAATGCTAGGGATCTTTTTAACTAAACTTCATTTTACCAAAGTCATTAATGAGCATGCAAATTTCATGCATTAAAATTACTGTAAGGTACTGCTCACACACGTGCAAATGACCCAAAAAGAAAACCAGCCTATGCAAATCTGTTCATTAGGTATTAATGCTGGAGTCTAACTGTACTAACAGCATACATTTCTGATAAAGCTAACATAGGTCATGTAATGCTAGTAAGTTAACACTTCATAAAGTGTAGTTAACTACTTTATAGTCTTTTCTGATGCACAAAAGATCAGCACAATCCCTCATGCCCCTGGTAGGCACAACCCTCTTTCAAGAAATCAATACCCCCAGTAGACAGAATCCCCCCCACTAGGCAGAGAGAGCAATGCCCTCCCACTAGCAGATGCCTCCCGGCAGGTAAAAACTCCACACTGGAGGGCCTTCAACCACCCTTCTTGGAAGACTCATTCTCCAATAAGCTCTTGACCATGCAACCACCTCCCCATGCCCCTAAGTACTGCATCTGAGTGACCTTCATAGTCAGTCAGCAGCTTCCATGTATATCAGACTGTCACAGATGCCATTTTTTTAAATTAGTGCGTGAACTGGCAGAAGGGAAACCAACCTTCTCCTGCCTATGAATAACGAAGACGTTTTGGGTGCAGTATGTAGTTGTTTGAGGAAGGGGGCGGTGGCTTTCTGGATGTCTCCAGGAGGGTGTGGTGCCTTCAAGGAGGCTGGAAGCATTCAGAGAGGTGATTTTGCCTGCTAGAGGATGACTGCAGTGGTGAGGGTTTATTCTGACTGCCTGGAGGGAGGTGGCTGGCATTGAATTCTGGAAGATTCTGTCTGGTGGTAGGTTTGATTGCCAGGGAAGAGAGGTGGTTGATTAATGAGGGCTTCTTTCTGGAATAGAGTGGGTGGCTGGGGAAGCAACTTGCTGTGACTGCCCAGGACGGTTTGATTGTAGAAGTGAGAAAATTGATCTGTCTGCCCTTGATGGGGGGGAGTGATTTCTAGGGGAACTTTATCTACTTGGCAGGGGGAAGGGGTGGCATTTACCAGAGGGTTGCTTTATAGGGATGTGTATTCGTTTCAAATGAAATTCTAAAACGCAACAAATAAGGACAATTCATTTCATTTGGGAGGGCCCGAAACGAATCGGGAGCCCCCAAATGAAATGAACCTTATTCGCTGTATTCATTTGAAAAGAATGCATCATGACTAAAGGTAAGAATTAATGCCAGCCCTGGAGCTGGCGTTAAGTCTTGAATGCACATCAAGGGCTCAAAAAAAAAAAGCATAAATTACTCCTTTTCTGTGGTTCCTCCTACTTAATATCAGCCCAGTACTAAGTAGGAGGAACCACAGGAACCAGCATGAAAAAAAAAAATCTTGCCGGCAGTCAGGTAGAGAAAATGGACACTCAGTTTACGAGCGTCCATATTCCTAACCCATTGCTGTGCGCGGGTTAAGAAAATGGACGCTTATAAACTGAGCATCCATTTCCCTAAACCACGCAGAGTCATACCTCCTGGGCGCCTGATGCCATGGAAGTGCTAGGTAAACACCAAAAATCTCAACCGATCATCTAAGAGGGTTCAAATCTAAAACATCCATCATATATTACTGAACCCAATATATAAATTTCCCTGCAATGTATACATATATGAAATCCACTCAGATAATATTAAAGTGAAAGGTGGCGGTTTCATACGCTCTTGTGGCAGGACCCATCCAGGTTATCCCATCCTTTAAATTTAATCATCAACGCTCCAACCTTCCACCTCTTTTTTTTTTTTTTGTATATTATGTCCAATGCTGTGAGATTTATAAAATATTATCGTGCTCTTGTGACGTAATTAACTTCTTCAACTTTAAATATACCATGAACGGCTTTCTTATATATAAATAAAGACCTGCCCGAACCGTTACTTAGCTGCAAATGAATGGCGTCTTCCTCCACTTATTCATTGAACCCGACTTGTGTACGTTTCGAACGAAATCCTTCTTCAGGAGTTACAAACTTTCTCTTTTTTTTCTTTTTTTGTGCAGCAAAGCCTCCTCACCAGCGTCTTAATTTTTGTTCTTTTGCTGCACGCAAAAAAGAAAAAAAGAGAAAGTTTGTAACTCTTGAAGAAGGATTTCGTTCAAAACTTGCGCAAGTCTGGTTCAATGAATAAGTGGAGGAAGACGCCATTCATTTGCAGCTAAGTAACGGTTTGGGCGGCCTTTATTTATATATAAGAAAGCAGTTCATGGCATATTTAAAATATTTTCTTTTATTATTTATATTCTGCTTTTCAGTGATTTATGAGAATTATATATTGGGTTCAGTAATATAGGATGGATGGAAGCGCTAGAGACACACACTTTCTCCCTAGCCTGTCCCTTTTAGCATGGCAGTTCATTTTTCTAATTCATCAGGTACCCAGGAGAGGGGGGGGTGTGTGCATTGATAAAATGTGCACCCAGTTTGGACTCACATTTTTATGTACTTGATATATTGCATCAGCCCAAAAATGGGAGAAAAGTCGTATTGAATCTGGCCTATAGCCTGATCAGGGAAGAGTTGTTAAGCATGATTGAGATCATGCTTCGTTCCTTCTTCCCTCTTTCATCCAAATTCTACACCTGTTTCTACTTCTTCTTCTCTTCCCTTTCCCCACTGTACTAATCCATTTTCTCATATTCCTTATCCTCTCTACCCACTGTTCCCTCCACTCGTGGCCAAGAGAAGGAGAGTGTCAGCATCTCTGACCGCCTCTGTTGCTGGGAGCAGGATCATGATTTGAACAATATAGGATACCATACATTGTCCTGTGAAGCTCATAGTAACATAGTAATGACGGCAGAAAAGGACCAAATTGTCTGTCCAGTCTGCCCGGCAAACGTCTCATGGTGATATCTACCACACTGTGTAGGTCACCTCAGGTTTCTCTTAAGGGTAGTCCGTGCAGTTACCCCCAATCCTTAGGATAAGGGTAGTAATATTTACAATCAAAAACCAAGCAACTGTCAAACTCTTAAAAAATTACTGCCAGCAACATTTTTACTGGGTGAGGAGCCTTTCAGAAAATTCCAGCATTGCTGACTTGCTTGTGCTTTTCCCCTAATGTCTGCATATCGGGATCCCCAGACCATAAAAGTCGGAGCCTGTGTTGGTTGCCGACTGTATCCAAATCCAATCTGACTCCCAGCAGAAAAAAAGCAAGGATGCAGGCTGAAGGAACATCATTCTTTGATGTTGTTGCTCAGGGATGGTAGTGTAGTAGTGGAAAGGGAAACTGGTGAGGGGGGGTGTTTGCTTGCAGGTGGAATAGAGGGTTAGGGGCAGGACTGTGTGTGTTGAGAGAGAGGAGGGGCCCCAGGAGTTTGGTGGGTGAGATGAGGGTGAGGGGAGCAAATGCATGGGGTGAAAGAGTAGAGGAGATGAGAAAATTAAGGGATAAAAGAGAGGGATTAGGAGCATGTGGGGGAGAGGAATAAGGAGGTGGGGATGGAAAGGGAAGGAGAAGTGGAGTGCTGGGTCTCCTATGGGCTAGTTATGGCATGGGGCTGCAGGGGAAAGAAGCGCGTTCAGAGAGAACTTCACCCTCCCAGCCACCCCCTAATCTGGAGGTGGAGCGACAAGGCTACAAACCAGCAAAAACCAGAGTTCAAATCCCACTCCTGCTCTTTGTGACCTTGGGAGAAATCACTTTATTCTCCAGGCCAAACTTACTGGGTGATGCATCAAGCCACCGTAGTCCTCTAACACTTCTTAAACATTTACTGCATTATCCATTTCCTTTCAATTCTGTCCCTTAAGTGTTGGCTATTTTTCTGTTTTTGCTCTCTCCATTAGTGCTCTCTATCACACATCGTAATTCATTTGTTCCAGCCACGTTTCAAGTTTATCTGGTGTGTTACAATTTTTTCCATGGTTGTCCTTATTTTGAATTTAACCATTCGAATGTAATTATTTTGACCTTTCGCTGAGGCGCGCTGGATCGGTTTTGCCATATTTTCGGTCCATTCTGATGAACTGTTGTTTGTGGCCCTGTTTATAGATCTGTTTCCCTCCTGATGCAGTCAAATGAAACACTGTCCGTGTCGGGGGACCGTGAACATGATTCATTAAGATGTTATCTCCTGTTAATGGATAAAACATCTCTTTGAAGAGCTATTTCAGTTTCTGTGGACTTCAACTTTTTCCCAATCACTGTTACTGTTACTTAAGAACTCAGACCAGGAGATACGAAGTTGTCTTAGGTATTTCAATGGTTTATGCTATGATTTCTTTTTTAACACCACTGTCTAAATCATCTCTTACCAGCAATGTTTGTACGAACCCATCCTTATTTTCACTCTTTTGTTTTAAGTTTTTCTAAAAAAAAAAAAATCTATATGTTGATTTAACTCTACATTTTTTTTTCATGTTTGTATTCTTAGGGGGTTTGTAATTATTGGCGGCTGTTGCTTCACTGAAAGGTATTGCCAGACAGTACCCGAGGAGTGGTTGCACCATGGCTTGATACGGAGGCGATAATATAATCGTTTCTGTTTTATTCTCCGTTCTTTTTGGGATGATTACTAACATTCTATTTGCTTTTGTTCGCCACCACCACACGCTGAGCTGAGGATTTCAATATCCTGTGCACAAGGACTCCTTTGCCCAGCACCGTGAACCCGGCGTCACGGTGCTGGGCAAAATGGGAGGAGTCGTTCTTAAAACCCCAAATCACTGGCCACGTAGAGGGACATGGCTTAACATGGTTTGAGCAAGGGAACGCCTTGTCTTGCCAACCTTTTAGAATTTGATATAGTGCATTTGGATGACAAGCACACACATCTAAGTGCAGGAGATAGCACAGCTGGCTGGACCTTTATGGCAGCAGGTAGTACAGTCTCATACTTTATATTCAAAGTAAAGTGAAAGGTGAAGTGTGCTCTGATGGACTAATTGTGTAATTGACCGTTTGATGACCCTATCAATGCATAGCAAGGCTTTGTCACAAATCATGTGAGCATTGGCAATATGTTAAATTTGCCTAGTTTAATGAAATGTCTGTCTGTAAGGGAATGGTGGTGGTGGGGGGGGGGGAGGGGGATAGGTGTGCATGTCAGCATGCGTGTGCTGTGATCAGACTGGGAGAGGGGGGTTCATGTGTGCTGGGCTCAGACTATGGAGAGGGGGATCCAAGTATGCTAGGGCAGGCTTGGGAGAGAGACAGTCAGTGTGTTCGGGGTCAAATAGCAGATGTTGTTATAAAGAATAAAATTGTTGGACCCATGGATAAACATAACGTAATGGGGAAGAGGCACCATAGATTTAGCAAAGACGGGCCTAATCTGCTAGTATTCAGAAAGGTTTGTCTGGATATGTTTTGAACTTAGGCAGACACACATCCTGCCCCACTGAACAGCTTTAAAAAAGGAAGGACAGAGGATTTCTGAGTTTGGCTTAAATTTACCCAGCTAACATTGAATGTATTTATTTATTTATTTATTTAGGGTGTTTTGTATACTGGCATTCGGTTTCACCATCAGAACGGTTTACAGTAATCGTGAAAAACAAACGTTATATAAACATCATCATAGCTTATCATCTTGAGATTTGTGGGTTAATTATCACAGCCAGTGTGTTCTAATAAAGGCATAGGATGGGGTTGATAATTAAGGTGGAAAGGTGGGTATATCACTTGGGTGGGTGATACAGTTAGGTCTGTAACAGCAGGGTTTCAGGGTTCCAGGAAATACATAATAGGTTGCTAGATTTACGATATGAGGTTAGTTTCACAGTGTCTTAGAGATTCAAAAGGTGGATGTTGTTTTTGTTAGTTGAGAGATGGAGAATTCTTCATGGTGCATTTATGTTGATCGAGAGATGGAGAAATCTTCATGGTGTTGGGTTGTGTAGGTGTTTGGTCGAGTGGTAGATTGAGTGAGCTTGGGTAGGCTCTGGTGAAAAGCCAGGTTTTCAAATCTTTTTTGAAGGTTTTCATGTTTGGTTGCGTTCTTATTTCGATTTGTAGTGAGTTCCATAGTGTAGAGCTGGCGATGGAGATGGCTCTCTCACGGGTTGTGTTCAATTGTGTGGTTCTGGTGCGGGGTATTTTGAGGAGGCCTTTATTCGTCGCGTGCAGGTTCCGTTTTGGAGAATGGATTTCTATGTATTTGCTTGGCCAGTTGGTTTGATGTCCTGTGATTAGTTTATGCAGAATTGTTAGCACTTTGAATTCTGTCCGGTATTTTATTGGGAACCAGTGTAGAGAGATGAGAATTGGGGTAATGTGCTCATGTTTTTTTATTCCTGTTAGAATTCTGGCGGCTGTATTCTGTAGGATTTGGAGTGGGCGGATGGTTGCGAGAGGTAGGCCAAGTAGTAGGGCATTGCAGTAGTCTGGGTTGGAGAAGATGAGTAGTTGCAGGACTGTTCTGAAATCATCCTGTGTATGGAAGGGCTTAAGATGTCTAAGTAATTTGTGATATCCTTCCTTAATCTTGTTGGTTATGTGGATTTTGAAAGATAGTTTTGCGCATGATTGACAGGAGATATTAAAGTTTTTGGGTTTTCCATTATGAGTGGTTGCGTGGGGGAGTTGATGTTTTTTTTTGTCTAGAATGATTATTTCGGTTTTGTCTATGTTTATTATGAGTTTTAGTTTGGTTACAAGCTGTTTGATTTCTGTGAGATAGTTTGGTAGTTCTATTGTATGTTTCTTCTAGGGTATTCTGATTAGGGACCAATATTTGTATATCGTCAGCATATAGGAAGTAAGTCAGACCAAGTCGTTCTAGGGTGTGACAAATTGGGAGAAGGTATATGTTGAAGAGTGTTGCTGATAAGGCAGATCCTTGTGGAACTGTGTTGAGGTTTACTTTCTTCGAGAGGGTGTTGTTGAACATTACTTGGAAATTTCTGTGGGATAGATAGGATGAATATTTATGTATTTATTTTTTTTACTCAAAGCAGGCAATTAGTTAAAATACTAAGAAACAAAATACAATATATACCAAATAAACATAACATAAACATAACTAGAGGTGGTAGCCCAAAAGAATTTCATTGTGATCTCAGTTTCATTTCAGGGGTGGGCCATTTTGGGTCCACCTCGGATGGGTTTTTTTTTAGCTACTTTAAAAAAAAATATATATATATATATATTAAACCCTCAAACCCTCCCCAACCCTCACTCACCCTAGCCCATCCTCCCGAACTTCTAAGACTCACCAATACTGCCCTGCTGATCTAGCAGTGGACCTGGGAGCAACCTCTCACTGCTGGCCTGGTGGCTGCCATCATTCAAAATGGCGCCAGCCGCCCTTTGTCCTTATCTTGTGACAGGGGACTACCATTGCCATTAGGCAGCTTCTGTCACATGATGGGGCAAAGGGATGGGGGACATATCTTTTGCCAAAGACACTACACCCATATAATGTAAACCGATGTGATCTGTATTTTAATACAGGAACACCGGTATATAAAAATCTAAAAATAAAAAATAAATAATAAATAAATAAAATATAACCCCTCTTCTAAAGTCAGTGCATCGGCTCCCTATCCATTCCTGCATACACTTCAAGCTCCTCTTATTCACCTACAGAGCCTTTACTCTGCAGCTTCTCCCTACTTCTCCTCCCTTATCTCTCTCTTCACCCCCTCCTCGTTTCACTCCACTCATCAGGCAAGTCACTCCTATCTGTGCTCTTCTACACTACCACCTCCGTGCTTTCCGCCTGGCTGCACCACATGCTTGGGATAGAATTCCTGAGCTGGTGCATCAGGCTTCCCTGTCTTACCTTATTTAAACCCCATCTAAAAAAAACCCACTCTTTTGAGGCTGCTTTTAAATCTTAACCCCTGCTTGTCCTGCTTACAGCATCATTCATTTTTAACCATCGTCTTAATAAATAAAATTCCCAAAGTCTCTTTTGCCCTGTATGTTTGCTTTGATTAGACTCTTACCTGTTTTTGCACTGCACTGTTTGTCATGTAGCACGGTAGAAGTGTTAAGTAGTAGTGGTAGTATCTTCAATTATATGCAAGAAGCTATGGTAGTAAATTGTGTGAGATCTTGGGAGGTTACAGCTAGGCTGGAGGTAAGCGTGGACAAGTGAAGGGTCACTGTCTGAGTCAGTAGTGGGCTTTTAGTTAGGCCTATGGTAGCATACCCTAAGTTTTAAAAGGGGCACCCCCATCCTTGAGCTTCTGGATGTAGGTCCTATGAGTTTGTTTAAGTGTCATGCTGACCCCAGAAAAAAAAATACAAGATTGCTAATTTGTGTAATCTTTTAACCATTTGTTACATGAATTTGTAAGAAAATCATGAGTGCTCTTTTCCAAAATAGTTGGGCCAGTTGTCCCTATGCACTAGTTATACTGTACACCAATGGGGCTTTATTTGGAGAAGAAGGAAGAGTCAGTGGCTGCACAATCTGGTCTGATTGGGTATGTTGTGTTACCAAAAGCTGTCTTTGATTTTAAAGTAAGTATACCTAGTACCTTTGACCAGTTTTCACCTATACACTCTGGAAAGAATTTTCAAAGGCGTTTCACATTTAAAAGTAGCATAAATGTGAATAAGTATCATGCACGTAAGTATATGCTATAGGATACATGCGTTATTTTTTGTTTCATGCATATAGTTTACCAGAGTAGAAAGGAGGTGGTTTGAGACATTCCTTAATTGCTATTTGCTTATACATTACTCAGCGTATCTGTACGCCTTTACATCTGCTTAGTCACTCGTGGAAGTGAAAGTGGACTTGTCTGCAGTTTTTTGGATGGGAGTTCTGTGAGAACTGATTGGGGCTCAGGGTTAGCTAGAGGGTCTAGCTGAACTGGAAGAGGACGGCGCACCTAGAGGCGAATTGATGATTCCAAGTATGCTCATAAATATTTTCAAAACAATATAAAATAAATAACAGGGTTATTATGTGTACATCTTATATTTTTTTGCGCCTATATTATATGCACATGTGTTTATAAAATACAATCCTAGAGGCGCAGTCCATATGTATTCCACGCATTAAGAAAGGAGGAAGGAAGGCAAAACGATTACCGTCATGGTTAAAAGGTGAGGTGAAAGAGGCTATTTTAGCCAAAAAATCATCCTTCAAAAATTGGAAGAAAGATCCATCTGAAGAAAATAGGATAAAACATAAGCATTGTCAAGTTAAGTGTAAAACATTGATAAAACAAGCGAAGAGAGAATTTGAAATGAAGTTGGCCATAGAGGCAAAAACTCATAATAAAACCTTTTTTAAATATATCCAAAGCAAGAAACCTGTGAGGGCGTCGGTTGGACCATTAGATGACCGAGGGGTTAAAGGGGCTCTTAGGGAAGATAAGGCCATTGCAGAAAGACTAAATGAATTCTTTGCTTCCGTGTTTACTAGTGAGGATGTTGGGGAGATACCAGTTCCGGAGTTGGTTTTCAGGGGTGATGAGTCAGACGAACTGAACGAAATCACTTCAACCTGGAAGATGTAGTAGGCCAGATTGACAAACTAAAGAATAGCAAATCACCTGGACCGGATGGTATGCATCCCAGGGTACTAAAGGAACTCAAAAATGAAATTTCTGACCTATTAGTTAAAATTTGTAACCTATCATTAAAATCATCCATTGTACCTGAAGACTGGAGGGTGGCCAATGTAACCCCAATATTTAAAAAAGGCTCCAGGGGTGATCCGGGTAACTATAGACCAGTGAGCCTAACTTCAGTGCCGGGAAAAATAGTGGAAACTATCCTCAAGATCAAAATTGTAGAGCATATAGAAAGACATGATTTAATGGGACACAGTCAACATGGATTTACCCAAGGGAAGTCTTGCCTAACAAACCTGCTTCATTTTTTTGAAGGGGTTAATAAACATGTGGATAAAGGTGAACCGGTAGATGTAGTGTATTTGGATTTTCAGAAGGCGTTTGACAAAGTCCCTCATGAGAGACTTCTACGAAAACTAAAAAGTCATGGGATAGGAGGCGATGTCCTTTCGTGGATTACAAACTGGTTAAAAGACAGGAAACAGAGAGTAGGACTAAATGGTCAATTTTCTCAGTGGAAAAGGGTAAACAGTGGAGTGCCTCAGGGATCTGTACTTGGACCGGTGCTTTTCAATATATATATCAATGATCTGGAAAGGAATACGATGAGTGATGTTATCAAATTTGCAGATGATACAAAATTATTCAGAGTAGTTAAATCACAAGCAGACTGTGATACATTACAGGAGGACCTTGCAAGACTGGAAGATTGGGCATCCAAATGGCAGATGAAATTTAATGTGGACAAGTGCAAGGTGTTGCATATAGGGAAAAATAACCCTAGCTGTAGTTACACGATGTTAGGTTCCATATTAGGAGCTACCACCCAAGAAAGAGATCTAGGCGTCATAGTAGATAATACATTGAAATCGTCAGCTCAGTGTGCTGCAGCAGTCAAAAAAGCAAATAAAATGTTAGGAATTATTAGGAAGGGAATGGTTAATAAAACGGAAAATGTCATATTGCCTCTATATCGCTCCATGGTGAGACCACACCTTGAATACTGTGTACAATTCTGGTCGCCGTATCTCAAAAAAGATATAGTTGCAATGGAGAAGGTACAGAGAAGGGCAACCAAGGGGATGGAACAGCTCCCCTATGAGGAAAGGCTGAAGAGGTTAGGGCTGTTCAGCTTGGAGAAGAGACGGCTGAGGGGGGATATCATAGAGGTCTTTAAGATCATGAGAGGTCTTGAACGAGTAGATGTGACTCGGTTATTTACACTTTCGAATAATAGAAGGACTAGGGGGCATTCCATGAAGTTAGCAAGTAGCACATTTAAGACTAATCGGAGAAAATTCTTTTTCACTCAACGCACAATAAAGCTCTGGAATTTGTTGCCAGAGGATGAGGTTAGTGCAGTTAGTGTAGCTGGGTTCAAAAAAGGTTTGGATAAGTTCTTGGAAGAGAAGTCCATTAACTGCTATTAATCAAGTTTACTTAGGGAATAGTCACTGCTATTAATTGCATCAGTAGCATGGGATCTTCTAGGTGTTTGGGTAATTGCAAGGTTCTTGTGGCCTGGTTTGGCCTCTGTTGGAAACAGGATGCTGGGCTTGATGGACTCTTGGTCTGACCCAGCATGGCAATTTCTTATGTTCTTATGTTCTTATGTTCTAAAATAGGTAGAGAGAGTTTGCATTTTCTTGCATTGGAACTACTCATGCATGTTGAAATATATGTGCATACTTTCAGAGCAGAAATATGCAATATTTTATAAACTGTGCAGCTCCTTCCACACAGTTTATAAAACATTATAATTATCTTTGCACAACCACTTACACACACAAATACTGTACCACGAATAGGTTTGGAAAGTTAAGTTGTCTAGTTCTACCAAATCAATGTATCTTGTCTTACATCAATATTTTTATGGTAGACTTAAAAACTATTTAATGCTATAAAATTCCCTTTTCAGTTTCAATTTTTCTATAGTAAGCATCTGCAGTTATTCTGGTTTCTCTCCTTTGAATTCCTTCAATCTTTTTCGTGTTGTTTGGATATTTCTAGCATTGAGAAGAAACTGTGTAACCTTTCCGTATTGACTTGATGTTCCCATTGGAGAAATTATTTCTGTTTCCCTCCTATTCTTTAAGAAAACCACTTTTCTTTTCTGTTTACAGATGTTTAAAACATTTTTAGAAGAATGCTAATTAGGATAGGTCAATGATAATTTTTCATAGCTCATTCCAGTCATCATTAGCATGATTTTGACGTTTTTGTTTATGCTAAATTTCTATACTTCAGTAGTGCAGTTATATTTATCCATTAGACCTTTAAATTATTGGAAAGCCAGTATATTCTAGGCTTAAAAACTTTAAAAGGAATGAGACAGTAATGCATTCCCAATCATTCATTTCCTTTTACTGATTGAGAGGCTCAATAAATTACCATGGTTCGTAATGACAGTGAAAGTAAAACACTATTTTTATCCATTCAGCTGCGTTTTAAATACAGCATTGGGATCTATCATTCACTCATGGGCAGATACTCTGGGAATACTTGGCAGCTTATAAGCTTCCTTCTTTGCATATTCACTGGTAAGGAAGGCTACGAATTCAAGTATCCAGAGCAGGGGTCTTGAGTCAAGCAAGGAGTCCCAACCTTTTTGGGTGCATGGATCCTTTTTCAAGCTCTACAAATTAAAGAGAAACATATGAGGGTCTGCAAAGGTTTTGCACATAATTATATGGCATATATGGGAAAACTGATAAATATAAAAACAAAGAATTGATGATATGAATTTTAGAATCATATGCAATGTATAAAACTTAATTTTAAAATGCTTATTGATATAAACTACATATAAAATCACTTGTTGACCGCTTGTACAGCTCTCAGATCCCTTTCATCCAGTGCCAGTGGCTGTATCGACAGCAGGTTACGTGAGTATGGGGACTGAGCCTGTCTGCAATGCACAGGACCACACTTTCAGCGTGGAGGTCTGGAAGGGGATATAGGACCACACAGGTGCTGTGACCACAGGCAGCTCATTCCACAATACTAATGCAGTCTGCTGTTGATATACGCGCTGTGGCCAGACTTGAGGTCAGTGGAGGTCAACAGCAAAAATGTCATGGGATTGGCCAGGCAGCAGTAGTCTTTGTCATCTGGGCTGTATTGAAAGGCAGGGCGAGGATCAGTGACAAGTGCTGGATGGGCGGCCAGTAAATGACTTTGGCCAGTCAGCTCACATATTATATTACGTAAGAACATAACATTTGCCATACTGGGTCAGACCAAAGGTCCATCAAGCCCAGTATCCTGTTTCCAACATTTTGCCAATCCCGAAAGGTAAGTAGAATCCATGCTGCTTATCCCCAAATCCACCTTAATAATGTTTTGTGGACTTTTCCTCCAGGAATTTATCCAAACATTTCCTTTTAAACCCAGATATATCCAGCTAAACATCATGTCCTCTGGCAATGAATTCCTGAGTTTAACTATACATTGAGTAAAAAAAATATTTTCTCCTATTTGTTTTAAATGTGCTACTTAGTAACTTCACCGCTTGTCCCCTAGTCTTTTTACTTTTTGAAAGAGTAAACAATTGATTTGCATTCACCCATTCCATTCTGCTCATCATTTTATAGACCTCTATCATATCCCCACCTCAGCTGTCTCTTCTCCAGGCTGAAGAGCCCTAATATCTTTAGCCTTTCTTCATAGGGGAATTGTTCCATCACTTTTATCATTTTGGTCGCCATTTTCTGCACCTTTTCTAATTCTGCTATATCTTTTTTGAGATACGATGACCAGAACTGCACACAGTAAAGATGAGGTCACACCATGGAGCTATACAGAGGCATTATGATATTCTGTGTTTTATTCTCCATTCCTTTCCTAATAATTCCCAGCATTCTATTTGCTTTCTTGGCTGCTGCTGCACACTGAGCAGATGATTTCATCGCATTATCCATGATGATGCCTAGATCCTTTTCCTGAGTGGCGATGCCTAACGTGGAACCTTGCATGGTGTAGCTATAGTTTGTATTGCTCTTCCCTTTACACTTGTCCACATTAAATGTTATGCGCAATCTCCCAGTCTTGCAAGGTCCTCTTGCTATTTCTCACAAACCTTATGTGAATTAACAAATTTGAATAATGTTGTGTCATCTGCATATTTGATCAGCTGACTTGTTTGTTCCCATCTCCAGGTCACTCATAAAAATATTAAAAAAAACAGTGGTCCCAGAACAGATCCCTTGGGTAAACCACTAATCACATTTCTCCATTGGGAAAATAGACCATTTAGCTCTACTCTTTGTTTTTTTTAATCTTTTAACCAGTTTCCAATCCACAATAAGAATACATCTGATCTGTGCTTCCAAGATAGCATTTTTAAACATGGTGTGGCGATACCCCAGTTTGTGTCTTAATCCCTGCGCAGCAATCAGCCTTTTAAACCATAAGATCAGAACAGGACTGGTTACGTGTAAGAGAAAGTTAAGGTAGTTGCACAAGGGAACTACATTTCCCAGGGACCTCTGCCTAGTTTTTGGCAGGCAGCCAGCAGGTATGACTTGGGAGTGGGTGGATTCACTAGCACCTCCCTATTAGCCTATCCAGGTGTATAAGAGGCTTCTGGAGCAGCATGGAGCCAGGCAGTCACGGGATACAGCCAGGGGCGTCAGCTGGGCAGACAACCATGCAGGCAGATGGTGAAGAGGAGGTTCCTGAAGCATCTTTTACTGGGCTCAGTCACTAAGATAAGTGGATTTTGCCAGGCTTGCTATAAAAAAAAAAAGGGAAATTCTGAACTGCTGATTTCGAGAAATGAAAAGGAAACAGTTTTGCAGAGTTGTTTAAGAAAAGCCCACAAGAGAGATACAGATAAATTGCGGGTAAATGGGAAGGAAAAGTTTTGTAGAGGTGTTTAAGAAAAACTCACAAGAGGGAGAGATGAGAAAGAAAGTAGGATGACTGGATACCCTCTGTTTTGGATTTGATGTGCTTTGTAATGGTAAGAACTATAGAGCTAGTGCTACATCACAAATAGACTCTAAAGCAGTGGTTCTCAACCTTTTTTCGGCCGGGACACACCTGGCAGATGGTTCTCACATGCGTGACACACTGAACATGTGACCATCACGGGGCTATATGTAAACATGCACTCAGCATCCACAGGAACCCCCCATGACCCCCAACAATGGATGCAGAGCAGAACTAGGGCATTACCCTGTACAACTTACCATGCAAAAAAAAAAGATATTCTGGTTCTGATGACATCCCAGTAACAGCAAAACAAAGTCCCTTTACTACCAGGCAAAATAGCCTTCCTTATGAAAAGACAGTAATTTACCACCAATGAATGTCCTGTTGAGAAAACACAACAAATAAGATTGATACAAATGCTTACCTGCTAGTAAACCACCTCATCTCAGTCACACACACAGAACCGACCTTCACCAAGTACAGAAAAAACCACAAATTATAAATATGGAGACAGAAACTGGAATGGAAAACCAAAAAAGCCACTCTGCATGCAGTGCGAACCTGGAGAAATGGAAAGAGAAATATAGCACCTAACAGACTCTCAGGATTTGCAATAATGCACACAAACTAACCCGCACAAAGTTACACCTGCATTATGGCACACATAACAATCCTATCTATGAAAAGGCAACACTACAAATATTAAATCAACTCCTATTAGGAAAACAGAATAAGCCAAGCTGCTATAGAGCCCCACACAGAAATCATTGTAAAACTATATTAATAAATGTTTCAAAACAGCTGATGAACAGAATAAGGTCAAATAATTAAAAATTATTAAAAAATGTCCAAATAGCAATAAAATATTTCAAAACAGCAAACATATCACATAATAATAATTAAAATGGCAGTCAATCAAGAAACATAAACTTAAAATGCCACCTTTACTTATCCTCTCCAGCAACTCTCCTACTCCTTTCCCTTGAAAGCAAATACCAGGAGCAGCAGTGGCTGCTGTTCTGTCCTCACAGTCCTCTTCCTTAGGGCCCACAAGTCACTCACACACACACACACACACACACACACACACAATTAAACCCTATGACTAGTCTCTGTCTCACACAAAGACACAGTCATCTCCCTGCCTAGTCTTATCTCTCTCTCTCACACACACACCCCCCAGTCACCTCCCTGCCCAGCCTCTGTCTCTCACACACACCCTAGTCACCTCCCTGCCCAGTTTCTATCTCTCACACACAACCCAGTCACTTCCCTGCCCACTCTCTCTCTCTCACACACACACACCCATCACTTCCCTTACCAGTCTCTGTCTCTCACACACAACCCAGTCACTTCCCTGCCAACTCTCTCTCTCTCTCTCTCTCTCTCACACACACACACACACACACACACACACCCGTCACCTCCCTGCCCAGTCTCTGTGATTCACACACACCCCAGTCACTCCCTGCCCAGTCTCTCTCTCTCTCACACACACACTCGTCACTTCCCTAACCAGTCTCTGTATCTCACACACACACCTCAGTCACTTCCCTGCCCAGTCTCTGTCTCTCATACACAACCCAGTCATCTCCCTGCCCAGTCTCTGTCTCTCTCACACACAACCCAGGCACTTCCCTGCCCAGCCCAGTGATAAAACAAACAAAGAGAGAATTTGAAATGAAGTTGGCCATAGAGGCAAAAACTCATAATAAAAGCTTTTTTAAATATATCCAAAGCAAGAAACCTGTGAGGGAGTCGGTTGGACCATTAGATGACTGAGGGGTTAAAGGGGCTCTTAGGGAAGATACTGCCATTGCAGAAAGACTAAATGAATTCTTTGCTTCCTTGTTTACTAATGAGGATGTTGGGGAGATACCAGTTCCGGAGTTAGTTTTCAGGGGTGATGAGTCAGACGAACTGAATGAAATCACTGTCAACCTGGAAGATGTAGTAGGCCAGATTGACAAACTAAAGAGTAGCAAGTCACCTGGACCGGATGGTATGCATCCTAGGGTACTAAAGGAACTCAAAAATGAAATTTCTGACCTATTAGTTAAAATTTGTAACCTATCATTAAAATCATCCATTGTACCTGAAGACTGGAGGGTGGCCAATGTAACCCCAATATTTAAAAAAGGCTCCAGGGGTGATCCGGGTAACTATAGACCAGTGAGCCTAACTTCAGTGCCGGGAAAAATAGTGGAAACTATCATCAAGATCAAAATTGTAGAGCATATAGAAAGACATGATTTAATGGAACACAGTCAACATGGATTTACCCAAGGGAAGTCTTGCCTAATAAACCTGCTTCATTTTTTTGAAGGGGTTAATAAACATGTGGATAAAGGTGAACCGGTAGATGTAGATGGCCATGTAAGAAGCATCAGGATATGTTATATGTTTGTGTATTTACTTGAGTTTTGCTACTGCAACTCAATTTTATTGTAAACCGCCTTGAAATGAACTTGAAAGTCGGTATATAAGGATATATAAATAAATAAATAAATAAATAAATAGTGTATTTGGATTTTCAGAAGGCGTTTGACAAAGTCCCTCATGAGAGGCTTCTACGAAAACTAAAAAGTCATGGGATAGGAGGCGATGTCCTTTCGTGGATTACAAACTGGTTAAAAGACAGGAAACAGAGAGTAGGACTAAATGGTCAATTTTCTCAGTGGAAAAGGGTAAATAGTGGAGTGCCTCAGGGATCTGTACTTGGACCGGTGCTTTTCAATATATATATCAATGATCTGGAAAGGAATACGATGAGTGATGTTATCAAATTTGCGGATGATACAAAATTATTCAGAGTAGTTAAATCACAAGCAGACTGTGATACATTACAGGAGGACCTTGCAAGACTGGAAGATTGGGCATCCAAATGGCAGATGAAATTTAATGTGGACAACTGCAAGGTGTTGCATATAGGGAAAAATAACCCTTGCTGTAGTTATATGATGTTAGGTTCCATATTAGGAGCTACCACCCAAGAAAGAGATCTAGGCGTCATAGTAGATAACACATTGAAACCGTCGGCTCAGTGTGCTGCAGCAGTCAAAAAAGCAAATAGAATGTTAGGAATTATTAGGAAGGGAATGGTTAATAAAACGGAAAATGTCATAATGCCTCTATATCGCTCCAAGGTGAGACCACACCTTGAATACTGTGTACAATTCTGGTCGCCATATCTCAAAAAAGATATAGTTGCAATGGAGAAGGTACAGAGAAGGGCAACCAAAATGATAAAGGGGATGGAACAGCTCCCCTATGAGGAAAGGCTGAAGAAGTTAGGGCTTTTCAGCTTGGAGAAGAGACGGCTGAGGGGGGATATAATAGAGGTCTTTAAGATCATGAGAGGTCTTGAACGAGTAGATGTGACTCGGTTATTTACACTTTCGAATAATAGAAGGCCTAGGGGGCATTCCATGAAGTTAGCAAGTAGCACATTTAAGACTAATCGGAGAAAATTCTTTTTCACTCAACGTACAATAAAGCTCTGGAATTTGTTGCCAGAGGATGTGGTTAGTGCAGTTAGTGTAGCTAGGTTCAAAAAAGGTTTGGATAAGTTCTTGGAAGAGAAGTCCATTAACTGCTATTGATCAAGTTTACTTAGGGGCGGATTTTAAGAGCCCTGCTCGCCTAAATCCGCCCAAAACTGGGCGGATTTAGGCGAGCAGGGCCCTGCGCGCCGGCGAGCCTATTTTACATAGGCTCACCGGCGCGCGCAGACCCCGGGACTCGCGTAAGTCCCGGGGTTCTCAGAGGGGGGCGTGTCAGGGGCGTGTCAGGGGGCGATCCGGTCGTCGCGGCATTTAGGGGGCGTGCCCTCCCGACCCGCCCCCAGGTCGCGTCCCGGCGCGCTAGCGGCCCACTGGCACGCGGGGATTTACGCCTCCCTCCGGGAGACGTAAATCCCCCGACAAAGGTAAGGGGGGGGCTTAGACAGGGCCGGGTGGGTGGGTTAGGTAGGGGAAGGGAGGGGAAGGTGAGGGGAGGGCAAAAGAAAGTTCCCTCCGAGGCCGCTCCGATTTCGGAGCGGCCTCGGAGGGAACGGGGGTAGGCTGCGCGGCTCAGCGCGCGCCGGCTATACAGAATTCATAGCCTTGCGTGCGCCGATCCAGGATTTTAGCGGATACGCGCGGCTCCGCGCGTATCTACTAAAATCCAGCGTACTTTTGCTTGCGCCTGATGCGCCAGCAAAAGTACGCCTATTCGCGTTTTTAGAAAATCTACTCCTTAGGGAATAGCCAGTGCTATTAATTGCATCAGTAGCATGGGATCTTCTAGGTGTTTGGGTAATTGCCAGGTTCGGCCTCTGTTGGAAACAGGATGCTGGGCTTGATGGACCCTTGGTCTGACCCAGCATGGCAATTTCTTATGTTCTTGTTCTTAGTCTCTCTCTCTCTCACACACACACACACACCCATCACCTCCCTGCCCAGTCTCTGTGTCTCACACACACCCCAGTCACTTCCCTGCTCTCTCTCTCTCTCTCTCTCTCTCTCTCTCTCATACACACACCCATCAACTCCCTGCCCAGTCTCTGTCTCTCACACTCACCCCAGTCACCTCCCTGCCGTCTGTCTCTCACACACACTCCAGTCACCTCCCTGCCGTCTGTCTCTCACACACACCCCAGTCACCTCCCTGCCCAGTCTCTGTCTCTCACACACACACCCTAGACACCTCCCTGCCCAGTCTCTCCCACACACCTCCCCGCCCAGTCTCTGTCTCTCACACACACACCCCAGACACCTCCCTGCCCAGTCTCTCCCACACACCTCCCCGCACAGTCTCTGTCTCTCACACACAATTTGCTTAGAGCCCCAATGCTGTGTTCCCCATTTCACAGTGGCAGATTTCCCAGGGCTGCCGCTGCCTTCTCAGCCGCACTGAAGTAGCAAACATTTATTTTAAAAAAATATGCCACAGCACTCACGCCTTTCTTCTGGCTGTCGGGTATCCTTAGGCTTCCACGGACCCCCATCTGCCTGCTTTTACGGCCGCTGGGAGCTCCAATTGCCCCATCTGTAATCAGTACGGCTGAGCGCCTCTTTAATTGCGGCTTTGCCGCACTCATTGTTGCATCAGGGGGGAATCCCCAGAACAACTGCATGCTTGCAACTCTCTGCCGCTTTGGGGAATCCCTACTCTATCAGGGTTCCCTGCCGCTTTGGAAGCGGGAAATCCTGACGTGGCTGGCCTCTTTCCTTTGTGGCTCGCTGCTGTGTTTAATTTCAGCACTTCCAGCCCGTGGCTGCCACGGGCCTGGACACTGCCACTTCTCCCAGCCCCCCTTATTAACATCTTCAAAAAAATGAAGCAGATTTGTGAGGCAAGACTTCCCTTGGGTAAATCCATGCTGACTGTGTCCCATTAAATCATGTCTTTCTATATGCTCTACGATTTTGATCCTGAGAATAGTTTCCACTATTTTCCCGGCACTGAAGTCAGGCTCACTGGTCTATAGTTACCCGGATCGCCCCTGGAGCCTTTTTTAAATATTGGGGTTACATTGGCCACCCTCCAGTCTTCAGGTACAATGGATGATTTTAATGATAGGTTACAAATTTTAACTAATAAATCAGAAATTTCATTTTTTTAGTTCCTTCTGTACCCTAGGATGCATACCATCCGGTCCAGGTGATTTGCTACTCTTTAGTTTGTCAATCTGGCCTACTACATCTTCCAGGTTCACAGTGATTTCGTTCAATTCGTCTGACTCATCACCCCTGAAAACCATCTCCGGAACTGGTATCTCCCCAACATCCTCATTAGTAAACACGGACAGCTCAGTGTGTGTTAAAATGTGTACATTGGGCACACGGTGATTTTTTGCATCGGGGAGGTAATAGCTAATAACCTTAGCTACATGCATTTAGAAATGATGAGTGCTATTAGTTACGTGCTGGTTTGGACGCGCTAATCCCCTTATTGCAACAGATGTTAGCCTAGCAGGTTCAGAAAACTCCTCCAAGAGCTCGTTAGCCTGTGCGCTAGGCTCAGTACACGATATAGCATCAGGCTGTATGTGCTGCAGGTCTCCTGAGGAAGAATCATTCACAACATCAACATTGGGTATTGCTTTGTGTTAAAAATATTGCATGGTCAAAGTTTTGCCACTCATCGGAGAAGATAAGTATTCATTTGACTGATAATTTTGGCATCATTGAGTTTTAAAATTACTTCTGTGGGTTTATTTAATTAGTAAAATTCACAGGTCATTTGAAACTGGTTGGATTCATTTTTTTTGTTTCAAAGAAGATAAAAACAAAATGATTTTGGAGAGCAAATGACAGGGGATTGAAATCTTCACCTTAAAATATCTTGGTGAAGTTCCATATTTGATGCCTCCTTTAGACAACCAATAAAGTGTTGTTTCAATTTAACATATGTGGAATTCTATCCTGCATTTATTATTTGTTTTACCTTTTCAAAAGAAACATGACTTTTAACATTAAGTAACTATGATTTAGTTTATGAAGGAAAATGAACTATTAGGGGTTTTTTTTTCTAAATATACATCTGACTACTTACCATGTCCTTTCAAAATCATATTTCGATGTTTTACTAAGAAATCAATATCATGTAGCTGATAATTTCATTGTTTGAGTGCATGAGACATACTGCAGTAGAAATGCCAGCCAAAATTCTTGTACATGCCCAAATTAAAATGTGCAAAATATAAAATTCAAATCTTGTTAAATTTATGTACATTGGAACAGGGAGAGAAAGGCAGGCAACACTCACTTAATAGTGTTCCATGTTATGATTGCATCCTGAAGTGAAAAATATGTTTAACTGTACATAAGGGCAGAGAATTTCCCTTTGTCACATAATTGTGGCATGCTGGTTGTTGGCCCTGTGCCTTCTTTGAAGAGTGGAAAAGTATTTGTAAAAACTTGGGTGCCAGCCAAAATGTTTTAAGAACATTTTGGGCAAAAATAAATTTTCCTTGTAACTTTAAAAAAAATGTTTTTGGTCTTTGCTTTATTTTTGTTTGAAATGGTTGCTGCTTTATTGCTCTTTTTCTTGTTAATCTATATTTTTGATTTTTTTTTTAAATTGTTTATTTTCTTATTTATTTGTTTTGTTATTTGAGTGGTCTTTTTATGACTTTCTTTTGTCTATAAACAGTAGCTATTCTTGCTGTTTTTACTTGCCTTGTTTTGCTTTTAATTTACTTTCCCTCTGCTCTAGCCTCCTTTCCGTGCTGGCAGGAAGTAGCTTCAAGCCGCAGCAGGCCTTCTGGGACACAGGCCAGCTGCAGTGACAGCCACTGTTTCCACTAAAGTGCCACCCACATTCTAACCAGGGAAAAAATGCTGCAGCCCTCTCACTGTTTGAAGACATGAGGTAGTTGGGTCTCATGGGACTCCCATGGGATCCGCATGCCCAGCATGGTTCAAAGTACAGGATAGCTGCATCATGTCCTGCATTTACAGAATTAGTGGTGGACTCCCATATAGCTTTAAGAGAATAGTGGTGGCCATGGCTCTCTTCCAGCTTGAACCCACTGCAGTAGCAGTGGCCCATTTTGATCAGGGCTGCGGATCTTTTCTGTCCTAGGCCTGCTATTATAGCAGTGGCTCCTTCTAGGCCTGGATCTTCCATAGTAAAGTGCAGCATACCATGACTAGGCAAGCAGGTACCAATATATTTGGAGCGCGGGTAAGCTGAGGCCCAAGACATGTGCAGTCCTCCCAGCTACTTATTTCTACTTTAAGAGCCAAAATATCATATAGTCCAATGCAATAAAGTGTATTAATGCTAATTCAAGAGTTAACGCTATCGTAAATTGGATTTCAATAGCATTAATACAACATCTGTGCTAATGAGGGAATGAAATGCAAAACTATGCAAACAGTCTCATTAGTAGAAAAGTGAAAAAATACAGATGCAAAATGCTTTTCAGATGTATTAAGGCAAACAGCAAAACTACAGTCAGGGAGTTATGGAAAGGAGGATCTAGCATAAGGTGGGGTGGAGCGGTTGTAATTATCTAAATTTGGTTGGGGTTTTTGGGGTTTCAGTGAAAATTGCCAAGAAAAAAAGACTCGTTGGAAAACGAAGTTCTCTACGGGTCGCCCGATCCGTAGCCCGACCCGTCATAAAAAAACGATGCACATCCCTAATAAATACCTACCATGAGGGCCTTATAACTAGTCTCTCCCTCTCTTTCTCTCTCTCACACAAATACCTGCCTAGTATGAGGGCCTGATAGCTAGATTGCCTCTCCAGCAGCTTAAAATACTGAAAACGATATTTGTGAAAACATCGCAAAGTGCGATAAAGCCATATCGCATGGCTTAACACAAAACTATTAGAGGTACTGATGTTGCTGGATTACAAAAATTCAATCCACATGAGCTTGTGCGTCTTCATATGCAGCTTCCCTGTTATGGACTGCATTAACCAAACAGCTGAAGCTTATTAAAAATATGACATTCTTTAGGAAGCAGGTGAAGGCATATAATTTTAATGATGCTTTTATGAATTAATGTGTTTGTTTTATGCATATTTTTTTATTTTTGTTTTACTTTAATGTTAACAATGTTATTATATAATCCACATCAATGATAATGTGGAGATAGCAGAATATTAGAACTTCCAAATAATAAATTAATAAATAAGAGAAGCTTGTTGTGCTTGGAGGTGGACCATTGTCCTGGAGCTTCATCACTGGAAACCCGTGAGACCCCCCCAGGTGGAGCCCTTGGGGACACGGGCTGCTTGGACTTAGGTGGGGCTCGCAGGGTCTCGGGAAAGGAAGTAGAGGGGTGTGCCCGCCAGTAGCAAGGGAGCACGGTTGATCACTAGATTGTAGGCCTGGAGTATCAGAGAAGGCCAATATAGCATAGGCGATGACAAGGCAAGGGACAGAGCCAGAATCAAGGAGGCGTGGTCAATGGCAGCCGGGGTCAGGTTCCGAGGATCAGTCTGAGGGAAGTCACTCAAAGCAGGAGTCAATACCAGGAATCAGTCCGAGAGTAGTCAACGAAGCAGGGGTCATGTTCAAGAGGTCAAATGAGGTCACGAAGGCAGGCAAAGGTCAGAATCCAGGCAGCGATCAGAATGGTCAATGAAGCAGGCAGAGGTCAGTACCAGAGCGTCAGTCCAAAGGTACTACCTGGGGAGACAGGGACAGACAGATGCTGGAACAGAAGGACCCTGGAACAAGGCTGGAACAGGACTGGAACAAGACTGTGAACGCGGAGGCAAACTAATACACATACGGTGCCGACCCAATTGCCAAGGCAAGAAAGAGCAGGCAGGAACCTCCTTAGGTAGTAGGGATGTGAATCGTTTTTTGATGATTTAAAATATCATCCGATATATTTTAAATCGTCAAAAATCGTTAGAGGCGATATATAATAGGAATTCCCCCGATTTATCGTCAAAAATCGTAAATCGGGGGAAGGGGGAGGGCGGGAAAACCGGCACACTAACAACCCTAAAACCCACCCCGACCCTTTAAAATAAATCTCCCACCCTCCCAAACCCCCCCAAAATGTCTTAAATTACCTGGGGTCCAGTGGGGGGGTCCCGGTGTGATGTTCCACTCTCGGGCCACGGGTGCATTTAATAGAAATGGCGCCGGCGCTACCTTTGCCCTGTCATATGACGCTCTGGAAACAAACTTAGCTGAAGTTGTTAGAATTAGACACACATGATCTTCATTAGGTGTATCCAGGGACTGCATCAATTTCTCTTGTGACTTATGTCCCGAAAATGGAATCTTGAAATCTAATCATCATCAAGAATGTTACATATAGAGTCACAATATTTGAACGTTTTTTAAGCATGTAAAAACTGGTCATTCATAAATCATGAGACCGAAATATTAGTTTTCTGTGGCAAGAAAATCGTTCTAATTCTAACGTGTTCAGCTGAATTTGCTTCCAGAGTGTAATTCATTTATTTGCTTTTTTGATTTTTTCGCATCAATGAAGATTTGAGCACTTATCCAACTAAATTCTAGCCAGTTAATACGTCAGCTAATAGGGTCATTCATCAAAATGCGTTATAGCATTAACGCACATAATCATGCATTCGATAATAGTGCTAGCACATGGCGCAAATGCAAATTTTTGGAAGGGGTGAGATCAGGGAGGATTTTTGGTATGGTTCAGTAAAATGAGGGGCAATATCGCACCTCATTTAACGTGGAAATAACTACACCTTTTTTCCAGGCGTTAGGCTGTGCGATATGCCCGAAATGGCCATAACGCAATACATTTTTAGAAGAGAAAAAGAAAGAGAGAGAGAACCTCACAGTAGGCAACTATATCTCTATAGGAGGGCCATCTAATAGGTCGAGGTGAGGTGGTGGTAGTTTAGGGTTTAGGTGCCAGTTTCTCATGTACAGTGAGATGTACAAACAGCACAGTACACCTTGGTGAAGATTTGACATCATTTGGCATGAGGAAAGACTCACAAAGATGAAATTTTGTACTATGTTATCTCATCCTAGCTCAATGGTACCTTGTTATAAAGCTAGGGTGAGAAAACATAGAAGAAATGGCATGTTTGTGAAACTTTCCTCACTCCAAATGATGTCAAATTTTCACGGAGGTGTACTGTGCTGTTCATATGTCTTGCTCTATATGTGAAACTGGCCCCTAAACCCTAAACCACCACCAACACCTCACCTCGACCTATTAGATGGGCCTCCTATAAAGATATAGTTGCACGCTGTGAGGGCCTCCCCAGAGATGCATTCTATCTCTCTCTCTCTGTATATACATGTATATATATATTAGGGATGTGCATTTGTTTGCTACGAAATAGGAAATATAGACGATATTTTCTATTTCGTTGCAGTTCGGGGGGTCCCTGATATGATAAGAAAACCCACGAAATTTCGTGTGGTTTTCTGATCGTTTTTTGGGGGGGAGAAAGGGCACATAAAAAAACCCCAAACCCACCCCCAACCCTTCAGATTTAATTAATTACAATCCCCCACCCTCCTGACCCCCCCCCCCAAAACGCCTAAAGTCCCTGGTAGTCCAGTGGGGGTCCCGGGAGTGATCTCCCCCTCTCGGGCCATCAGCTGCCACTAATCAAAATGGTGCCGATAGCCCTTTGCCCTTACCATGTGACAGGGGCTATCGGTGCCATTGGCCGGCCCCTGTCACATGGTAGGAGCAATGGATGGTCCGCGCCATTTTTTAAGATTGGTTGGTTGGAACTGCCTGATGTTTGTGCGTTGCTGTGTGGCTTCACAGCCTCACCAAGGAAGCAAAATATTGATTTATTTATTTTATTTTTAATTTTTATATACCGGAATTCCTGTATGCAATACAAATCAATCCGGTTTACATGTAACGAGAAGGTTGCCCTGGTCTGGGAGGTTAGACCCCGGTTTTTATTTACATAGAACATTGAAACAATAACAATCAACCATTGAACATTATTACAAGGAACATAGAAAGTAATAATAATATTTAACCAAATAACAAATAACAAATAACCTTATTCGTGTATTGAAAAGTATGTGTGTGTTCACCTTTTTTCAAGCAACTTTAGTAGCGTATATGGTCTACAGTAAGCGGTTATATAAAGGTGAATAAAGACTGTTAAATAGACATCCGAATAAGCAAGTACGGGAATGAAATTAAGTGTCAAGGTGTTAGTGACATCCTGCAATGGTTGGGTCTGAAGGTCAGGAGTAGGTGCCTAGTTACACTCTGGGAATTGGAACGCTTGCCTGGAGCCAAGTTTTTAACCTTTTTTTGAACTCTGGTAGAGTTCAAAAAATATCTTGCATATCCTATCACATATCTTGCATATCCTATCACTCTATATTCTATTCATGCAATTGATTGGGGGCCTCCCAAACATGGGAGGGAGGGAATCGGCGGAGGTGCACAAATGCATTGGCCCTCGGGCGCCGGAGCCCCTCTTTATTCTACTGCTGCTGTAATAGAAAAGTAATCTTACGACTTTGAATTTGTGAAGCCATGATAGGTTCAGTCCCCTCTTATCCACTTGTCACAAAAGTGGTAACCCCCCTCCTCCCGTCAGAGAATGACATCATTTATGGACAGCCCCTCCTCACCATGCCGGGCTGATGTCCAGGATGGGAGGCTTAGGGGCAAAGGATGGATATGGGCTAGGAAAAGTGCCATTAAATAAAGTTGATGGCTTGGGTCAATCTTTTTAGCAGCTGTCAAAAGGAGAGATGTCAGACCCAGGGCTGGGACCTTGAAAGCTTAGCTGGCTGGATCACAGCAGAGGAAAAGCCGTGTGGTGGCCTACCAGGATGCCTCTGGGAGCGATCTTACTCAGTAGGCCTTATGGTAGCTTGGGCGGTTGCCGGCATACATGCTTGTTAGGCTATCTCACAAGGTAGGTGCCAAGTAGAATGCATGAACTCGACACCCAATTAGATTTCCTTGTCAGAGCATCTAATAAATGGCTGTGGTCATTATCTCCAATTCGTGTGTTAGGTTATCTTTGTGTTGAGTATGATATCGTCAATGGGTATGGGGAATAGGAGGGGCCCCAAGGGTGTCTCGACTTCCCTGTTAATACTCCTCACAAAGGATATCCATAAAATAATCTTTTCAAGACTTTCAAGAAATAGCAGAATCTAAGTTTTATAAATAAATAATTAAATACACTGAGGCCAAAAGAGGAGAGGGAAAATAAGTAAGAACATAAAAACATAAGACTTCTCATACTCAGTCAGACCAAAGGTCCATTGAGCTCAGTATCCTGTTTCCAACAGTGGCCATGCCAGGTCACAATTACCTGGCAGGATCCCAAGGGGTAGAGAGACTCCAAGCTGCTTATCCCAATAATAAGCAGTGGATTTCTGTAACTCTACTTTAATAATGGTTAATTGACTTTTCCTCCAGGAACTTGTCCAAACCATTTTTAAGCATAGCTACCTTAATAGCTTTTACCACATCCTCTGACAAAGAATTCCAGAGCTTAATTATATGTTGAGTAAAAAAACATTTTCTTTTATTAGTTCTAAATGTATTTCCTATTAACGTTATTGTGTCCCCCCTGGCCTTTGTACTTTTCGAAACATTAAACAACTGATTAAAGTTTACTCATTCCATTTCACTTATTATTTTATAGACCTCTCAGCCATCTCTTCTCTTTTCCAAGCTGAAGAGTCCTAACCTCTTCAGCCTTTCTTCATAGGGGAATTGTTCCATCCCCTTTATCATTTTGGTTACCCTTCACTGTACCTTTTCTAATTCAGCTATATCTTTTTTGAGATTTAGTGACCAGAACTAATACAATACTCAAGATGATGTTGCACCATGGAGCGATACAAAGGCATTATGATATTCTCTGTTTTATTCACCATTCCTTTCCTAAAAATCCCTACCATTCAATTTGCTTTCTTGGCTGCTCCTACACATTGAGCAGAATATTTCAGTATATTTTCAATGATGACACTTAGATGCTTTTCCTGAGTTGTGACTCCAAATGTGGAACCTTGCATTGTGCAGCCATAATTTGAGATTCTCTTCCCTAACGGCCGGATTTTAAATCTGCCACGCACGTAGACATTGCCTCTTATGCGCGTGGCCGAGCCCTGCGTGTGCTGCACAAATTTTAAAAAGGGCCTGGCCACGCGCATAAGTGCTGGGCCCTGACAAATGGGCAGGCAGGGATGGATTGGACGGTCCAGTAGGGCAGAGCGGAGCAGCGCCATTCATTGCTGTCCAGGAGCCTCGTGCGCCAGCAGCCGGCCCTGGTGCGTGCATGTTATAAAATTGGCGCATCCATGTGCACACGCACCTTTTAAAATCTACCCTTAAGTGCATCAATTTGCACTTGTCCACATTCAATTTCATTTGCCGTTTGCATGCCCAGTCTCCCAGTTGTGCAAGGTCTTCTTGCAATTTCTCACGATCCTCTTGTGATTTAATAATTTTGTGTCATCAGCAAATTTGATCATCTCACTTGTGGTTCCCATTTCCAGGTCATTTATAAATATATTAAAAAGGAGTGGTTCCAGAACAGATCCCTGGGAAACTCCACTATTCACCTTTCTCCATTGGGAAAATTCACCATTTAGCCCTACTCTCTCTCTTATATCTTTTAACCAGTTGGAAATCCACAATAGGACACTGCCTCCTAGCCCATGACTTTTTAATTTCCTAAGAAGTCTCTCAAGGTGCACTTTGCAAATGGGTTCAAGGAATTTGCTTGACACCAAGAGGAAACATGTTTCCATTTGAAACTGTATGCTTGTCTAGTAGATGGATTCCTGGCCAAAATCATGATGTTCTCAACCTCCTTAGATATTGACAATGTAGAGACTGTCGAGCACTCAACATCCATGCCATCAAGATGAGGGAGGAGAGGTTCAGGTTACATAGGTGATCCTCCTCTTGAATTAGTGGAGCCAGATCAGATCCAAGAGGGATCATAGGCCAATTGACAACTTGATGAGGTAAAAGAACCATTTAAAACATTTTAATAAATGAAAATAAAATGAATCGCTTAACACTTACAGCATAAGTGAAAATAGTGAGAGTACCTCTTGCCATTGCCTTTGGGAGAAAGAGGCTCTATTGCCCTCTGGTTGAGAAGCAACTTCAGCTTCAGTATCGAGTGAGATGGATCCAGATTGAAGGCTAAACATTGATGCAGTGCAGGGAGACAGAAAACAGTATCCAAACGCCTCATTTTTGAGGGCTCATCCATGATTCTTCGAGGACCAGATGAATTCATCCTTCTACCGGGGGGGTTGAGGACTCATCAAAAACTGGACCAGTCTTGGGTTGGGTCTACTGTGGTGCTTTTGGCTGATTTCTCTCATGCTGACATCTTTGAACCAAAAGCTGTTGCTAAAGAATGTGCATTCATTTTTGCCAAACTGGAAAATTTCAAAGAAATTGTCCAATTCAGCATGGGTTGAAGGACCTGAAAAACGATCGGGTTTTCCCCGAAATTTTAGGGAAAAATCATTTTTTGGGTTAGCGCTGGGGGGAGGGGCACATTTATTTAAAAAAAAAACCCAAACCCACCCCTACCCTTCAAATTTACTTAATTACAACCCCCCCACACACTCTCCCGACCCCCCCCCCCCAAATTTGCTTAAAGTCCCTGGTGGTCCAGCAGGGGGTCCCGGGAGCGATCTCCCGCTCTCAGGTCATCGGCTGCCAGTAAACAAAATGGTGCCAGTGGCCCTTTGCCCTTACCATGTGACAGGGGCTACTGGTGCCATTGGTCGGCCCCTGTCACATGGTAGGATCAATGGACGGTCGGTGCCATCTTAGAAAATGCTGCGGACCATCCGTTGCTCCTTTTTTTTTTTCTGCCAAAAAAAAACAAAACACCCCAACCCATTCCACAGGTCGCCCGACCCAAAGCCCAACCCGGCAGATAAAAACGAAGAACATCTCTAGTGAAAAGTGTATCTGTGGAAGAAGGAATGCTTATGAGAAGTAAGGCTGCTCAGCCCATGTCGAGTGAATAGCTGCATGCTGCTCCTTGATCTGGGAGATGGTTTCTCTGACCTTGTACCCATAAATATTGTTCCTTGAACATGGTTTATCAGCCATAAATGTCCTCATGTAGCTGCTGGACCTCAGCAAGACCATCTGGTGTGCTTTAATTGTTAAAGCAGAAGATCATGCCACAGTTTTGAAACATTTGTACACTAACCAGAGAAAATGATGTTCACACTCTTTTGCATCCAGAATAGCCTGCTGATATCCCATTAAATGGCCCTACAAAATGCTCAAATTTTTCGATGCAGCCATGTAAATATTGTGCCATGCAAAGTAGGTGGGTAGCAATGTATACATTGGGCATCAAATTCTAGAATAGTTTCTTCCAAAAGTTATTCAACAATCTAGGGGTCTTTCCTGGACATGGGGGGTTGTTGATAAAGATCCTGGTCTTTTTAACCTGTTACTTCTCAAGCATGGACTGATGTGGCAGATGAACCACACCAAACCCTGGAGATTATTGGCCCCTATATTTCAGGTCCAGTTTTCTGGCTATTAAAGTTCAGGAGGTTGGATTATCCCACATTTTTCATTTGCAGAACCCACAGAAGCCTGGCATCAAATTTGGGGGGGGCCTTTGCCTGAAAAGCTCATGCTTAACTTGATGAGAAGGGAACCCAAGGAGGTCCCACACCAGGAGAAGGAATGGCTCTGACATTTGATTGACCTGCAAAGTTCCTCAATTTTCCAGGTCCTGTTCCTCTGGGACTTTGGTAACATCTGACCACAGCCATAGCAGTTAGCTGAATCGTGATCAGGACCAAGGCATCTGTAAAAAAACAAATATCATGGCTGTTGATAATGGACATCTTTTGACTGCAAACTGAGTCCTTGAAGCTACTGGAAGTGGTCTTCTTAAAGCCGCACATTATTATAGTTTTCTTTTATTTAAGTAGCACTGAAAAGTGCTGTTGAAGGGCTGTCAAACCAGCAAGGCAACAGAGAAATAAGGTAAATGAAGTAGGACTTCATAAAACTGAAAAACACATACAAATAATGAGAGAGAAGAAGGTACACGTCCATGTGGAAGCTAGAACAAAAAAAGAATGAGGAGCTCACAAGGCAGCACACACATGAGAACTCCTGCACATGCTCAGAGGGTAAGCTTCTACTGAGCTAGAGTGACTGGATGGTGTCACCCCATGTGTCATAGGTAATTCAGCCCTGTTTGTTGACCGAGAACCTTATGTGCATACATGGCATATGGGAGCATGTTGACTTGCATATCAGGTGATTAATTATATAGCAGGCTTCCTTTCCCTACTTTCCACTTTACCCATGTAAACGCCTTTGAAAATTCCCTTCCCAATGATCTTCACCAGTCATTAGGAACAGTTTCCTCTTCCCCTGTTCCCCTAAGAAAAGAGGAAACATAGAAACATATAGAAGTGACGGCAGAAAAGGACCTAATGGCCCATCCAGTCTGCCCAGCAAGCTCCCATAGTTATCGGTTTCCCATACTCATCAGTTACTCAGGCCGCCAAGTTCAGGGCTCTTGTTGGTTGCTGTTTGATCCCAATTTCCTTCCCCCCCCTCCTGCCGTTGAAGCAGAGAGCAGTGTTGGAGTTGCATCAGAAGTGCAGTATCAGGTTTTTGGTTTAAGGGTAGTAACTGCCGCATCAAGCAAGTTACCCCCCATGCTTATTTTTTTTCCCAATTCAGTGTCCTTCTTGGTTCTGGTCTGAATCCAATTCCTCTTTTCCTTTCCCCCCTGCCGTTGAAGCAGCGAGCAATGATGGAGTTGCATCAACAGTAAGAAGGCTTATTTGTTAAGGGTGAAATCCGCTACACCAGCAAGTCACCCCCAAGCAACGGCTTATTTGTTAAGGGTAGTCTCCGCCACAGTGCCAAAAAAAAACAACAACAACACTGGAGCAGCTGCAAAGTGGAAAGGGGGAAGACAGAGACAGCAAAGTTTTTGTTATAAAATTGATTTTTTTAAAATAAATAATTGGTGGCTGCCTGGGAGGTAGAGGGAGAAAGAAGAATGGATTTCTGACTGAGGGGAGAAACAAACAAAATGCAAGTACTCTCTCCCAGCTCTGTGAACCACTCTGTCTGCTGTACAATCTTATGATTCCCTCCCACCCCCTGCCAACACACACACACACACACACACACTCACTTACTTTTATAATCTGAGGTTAACCCTGCAGGCAGGCCACATCATGTTTGGAAAGGAATCCAGCCGGTCCCTGTTATCCAGAGGTTGAGAAGCACTGCACTAGCCCATTATGGGTTTGTAATAATGTTGACCTACTTTTTTCCCAAACAATACTGTAGATCATGATTAATCTCAGAACACACCATATCTCAGCCCTCTGCCTCTCACACATAATTAACTTTTTATTAGGAGAGGAAAAAAGTGTGCATTGTTTAAATTGCATTGCTTTTAAACATTATATAATTACAAATACTCGCAGTTTCCAGAGATTACCTTATATTTTGATTTATTCATGTTAATATTTCACCTCATCCACATCATGTACATATTTAGATTACAATCTAAATAAAATATTCATAGTTTAAAAACATATAAAACATATTAAAACACTAACATAACATATTAAAAATACTAATCTTCTCCTAGGGATCACTAAACCTAGCATGCCCACTACCTATCCACTTTGGGGGTAATTTTGTAATTTCAAGCATGATGTTAATTTTCAAAGTAGACTTACGCACCTAAGTCCTCTGAAAATTATCAAGGCAAAACTACACGCATACAAGTAAAGCTGCTATTTGGTGTGCACGGTTTTGCCAAGAGAATTTATGTAGATATTTTTAAAAATCAAAATATGCACTTACCGTATTTTTCGCTCCATAAGACGCACTTTTTTTCCCCCAAAAGTGGGGGGGAAATGTCTGTGCGTCTTATGGAGCGAATGTAGCGTCTCTCCCTCTCGCGCGCCGTCCCCCTCCTCCTCTTCCTCCCAACTCAGCCCAATCAGTATGGCACAGGTCAAACGGCAGCTCCCTGCCGGTCTGCTGTTCCCGGGGTGCCGCCGACCTTCGCAGTAAGATGCACCCCGGGAACAGCTGACCGGCAGGGAGCTGTTTGAACTGGAGGGGCCTCCGTAGTGCACACGGTTCCAACAGCTGATGTTTGACCTGCGCCACGCCGAGCTTCGCAGTGAGATGCATCCCGGGAACAGCAGACCGGCAGGGAGCTCTGCCGGCAGAAGACGATACATGGCATCAAAGTTAGTACAGGCCATTTCCTTCTCATTTGTTTAGATATATTAGGTGTTTCATGCATTTGACCTGCGCCACCAGACTGATTGGGCTGAGCTGGGAGGAGGAGGAGGGGGATGGCGCGCGAGAGGGAGAGACGCTACATTTGCTCCAGGGGGAGCTCCTTATAGAGCCCGTCATTGGGACAGAAATTTTATTTTCTTATTTTCCTCCTCTAAATCCTAGGTGCGTCTTATGGTCAGGGGCATCTTATGGAGCGCAAAATATGGTAAGTCCCTACCCCACACAGACTGTATTCTTGGTATGCCTCTCCCCTCTGAGATGTATCGGGGTAAAGACTGGATGGGACTGGGTCTTCCTTGCATAGTTTTAGATTTTTAAATGTCTGCATGTAAACTCTCTTGTCAAAATTATATGCACAAAACAGCAGGGGTAATTGTGTGCATGTAGCTTTGCCTTGATAATTTTCAAACAACCAAAATCAAACTATCCTAAAACCCGCATCCACCAAAAATCTTAAATAGTAATTTTTTTCTTTTTGTTTATTATATTTAATCACTTTTGTTAGTTTCTTATAAAAAAAAAACAAATGTTTGTAAGGTGTAAGGTGGTCGTTTCATAAATATGAACAGGTACCATCCAGGTTAACCCAACTCTTAATTTTAATCATGAACGAACCACTGTCCCCCCACTTATTTTTATTACTTGAATCAAAAAATTCTCAAAAATTTAAAATTGATCCGTTAAAAATTGTAGAATGAGAAAAGATCGCCACTACATTGTTTAGAACACATTGTTCATTCATAGACAAAAAACGTTTTTCAATATTGATGTCGACGTGAAAGAAAACACTTGGCTGTATAAGCTAAACAGGAGCTCATATGGCTATAACAAATGACGACGTGAAAGAGCACTTAGCTTAATCAACTGAACAGGAGCACTTGAACCCCACGTGGCCAGGTTTCGAAAATGAATTCTTCATCAGGGGTCACAGATTGTCACAGCTCTTGTACTCCATTGTAGCCTTTCTCCAAAGTTATTATCCATGTGTTATTTTAATCTTGAACCGGCTCACTCGCAATGTGCTGCCTCAATCCTTTTTCAAAATGGAGTTCAACACTGTGGCATGATCTTCTGCTTTAACAATTAGAGCACACCAAATGGTCTTGCTGAAGTCCAGCAGCTACATGAGGACATTTATGGCTGATAATCCATGTTCAAGGAACAATATTTATGGGGACATGGTCAGAGAAACCATCTCCCAGATCAAGGAGCAGCATGCAGCCATTCCCTCTTTGTTGATATTAGAGATGTGAATCGTTTTTTGTGTTCTTGTTGTTCCTCGTTTTTCGGCCGCCGCGGGAAATGTCATTTCTTTGCGGTTCGGGGTTTTTTTTCACGAAAAATCATTTTTTGGGTTAGTGTGCACTAACGGGGAGTTAGTGCACGCTAACTCCCCGTTAGTGCATGCTAACTCCCCGTTAGTGCGCACTAACAAAAACAATTAGATTTTGTTACTTTTTGTTAGTATTTGTTAGTGCGCACTAATCCGAAAAATGAATTTTCGCGAAAAAACGGGAAAATCCCGATCGTTTTTCTGGCTCCCCAAAACATGCCGAATTGAACAATTTCATTGAAATTTTCCGATTTGTCAAAAACAAATGCACATTTCTAGTCAACATGGGCTGAGCAGCCTTATTCAGCTAGACATTCTTACTTCTCATTACAAAATTTCATCTTTGTGAGACTTTTCTCACTCCAAATAACGTCAAATCTTCACCGAGGTGTACTGTGCTGTTCATACATCTCACTCTGCATATAAAACTGGCGCCTAAACCCTAAACCACCACCTCACCTTGAGCTATTAGCTGGGCCCTCCTATAGAGATATAAATGACTACTTTGAGAGTCTTATAGATAGTGTGTGTGCAGGGGCGGATTGGCCTATCGGGGGATCGGGCATCCCCCGGGGGGGCCGGTCACGCTAGTCATGTGGTCTGCCAAGTGCAGCTGTGACAGAACCGCGCTCGGCAGACCACGTGGTATCTCCTGGGCTGGCCTGGGCAGCAAATCCCTGGGCTGGTCTTCATCGGGAATTCGCCACTGTGTGTGTGTGTGTCTTTCTCTCTCTCTCTCAAGCAATCCCACCCCTTCCCAAACTTTGGATTCATACTGTATGCTAGCATTATTAATGCCATAATGCATTTAGATGAATGACCCTGTTAGAAAGCTGCTGGAAACCTTATTTGATCAGTCATTCATGTCTCAGGTTAGATGCCGCCTGATATCAAATGGTGACTAGTTTTTGCTGTCACATTTTGTTTGATGTTCAGTGTTTTTTGTTTTTGTTTATATAAGGTTAGTAGTATTTTGTGCACCACTTAAGGCTTTGTATAGGCAGCTTATAAGAAATTTTAAACAAATAAATAAATAAGACACTCCAGGCCTCACTAGGCTTCCATGATTTCAAAGGTGTGAGCTGGAAGAGGGTCAGGGAAAGCCTAGTTTGGGTGGGGGGGCACTTCAGAGGCTGGAGGGGAGCTGAAAGCCGCTGTAGGGGAATTTTATTAAAGGGATGGGGTTGGGAAGGAAAGAGAGCAGTCTGCGTCATGCAACTTTTTTTTTTTTTAAAAAGCACTGGGTTTGTGTCTAGGGATGGCTGGGGAGGGTGGGACTTGTAGCTAAGCTTTCATGAAATTAACAAGGCTGGTGATTTTTCAGGCAGTGTTATTTTATTAGCATGAGATTGCCTAGTAATGAGCCGCTTCGCATATATTTACATACCAGCTCATTACAAGCTAGTGTTATTGGGGGAAAAAATAACACTCGCTATTTAAATGGCACACTATCCTGATGCATTTACTAGTGCTCGCTAACAGGAAGGTTTTTTAAAGTGTTGCTCACGCAAAAAACGGCCCCGTATGTGCGCATGTGGGCTGCGCGTGAGCAACGCACGTTTTAAAGAAGTCGGGAAGTACGATGCGTTCATACCTGTGCACGAGTCAAGAATAAGGAGGCAGAAAAGGAGCCAGGGCCTGGGCATTTCTAAAACTCCGGAATTTTTGCAACGGCTGAAGATGGCAACGCATGCCCTGTTAATTGTGTAACTTTTATCACCGGTCCAGATGAGGTGCAATTGTGGAGATTTTCCTGAACACCAGGGGGAGGGAGATGGAGAGAGAATCTGACACACTATATATATCTCCCACTGTATGAGGGGCACTCAACTCAGGGTGGGTTTTGGCAAGGGGGGTGGTGGTGTTATATTGGCATGCCTAAGATGCAAGTGTCTATAGGCCCCCTCTCTCCCCCCCCCCCCCCCCCCCCATGGTCACTTGTGTGAGTACACACGTAAAGGCTCCATACAAATGCATGGTAGGGATATTTTAAATGATATGCATACACTTGCACGCACGATATAACATTTAAGCATATTTTCGCTCTCGTGCCAAATACGTGCGTTTATGGGTGCTCCTTTTAAAATGTACCTGTTAATGCCTAATACCGTTTGATAAACGGCCCCCTAAGTGTGTACCTGAAACAATGGAGAATAATAAAGTGGCTTGTCCAAGGTCACAAGGAGCAGTAGAAAGGTTTGAAGCTTGGTTCATAGCCTGCTTTTCTAACCACTAGGCTACTCCTCCACTTCGTGGTAAAGATAATCGTATGCATTTATATCCACACCTTTACTCTATAAAAAGGAATGCCTCCGCTGAGTCTAGATAAACTTACGTGTACAATATATAGGATATATGCACATACGTTTACCTGCATATTGGGCAGGCAGTTATGTAAGAAGCAAATTCCATGGGTAAAGCACAGTGTTTTCCTCCTGTTTTTTAATTAGTATTGCATATATTATACAGTATCGGGTAGATTTTTAAAAAAGGTGTGCACGGGGAAAGCGGAGGTTACGCGCGTGGCTCGGCCTTGGCAAAGGGGAGATCCGGGGCACGGGGAGGGGGGCGGAGCGGGGAGGGGCTGGAGGTGGCCGGTACGGCAGCCATTTGCCACTGTGCTGGAGAATCGCGCACCGGCAACTTGCTGCAGCTCTGGAAGAGGAGCAAATGGTAAATTAAAAATTCGGGAGATAGCTAGGATAGGGATAGGGAGTGGGGAGTAAAGGGGAAGAGGGAGAGAGAGAGGGAGGTTAGGTAGGGGGGGTAGGAGTTCCCTTCCACTCCGCTCCTTAATTGGACTGGGAAGGAACTGGGAATAAGGCCGATCGCACCGCCACACGCATGCATGGGAAATTTACACACACCCCGTGTGTGCAAATTGCGGAGCATGCGCACATGTGCGCGCGGATGCTAAAATCCACCGTACACGTGCGCCTGTGTTATAAAATTGCCGCGTCCATGTGCGTGCCCCGGGTAGCGCGCGTTCCCATGTTATAAAATCTACCCTTATATGCTTTTATCTTATGTTCGTTTTAAACTGCTTATTATAGTTAACATTGATTCACTGCTGTTTGAAATCAATATCACAGCAGTTTACAAATAAGTAAATACATAAATATAATAAAAACAATATAAATAAATAGTACAGGGGAGTCCTTTGATTTCACTGGTTTTGGTGCTCTGTGGTGCACTTAAATGTGTCGCTGTGTGCACAACAAATGCCGCCATCTGTGTTTATCTTCCAGTTAATTGTTTGAAAGCATTTTGTGCAAAGTTCATTTTACATCTGTTGCCATAGTCTAGCAAATTATAGCATTCAGCTCTTGATGTTACTGTTTCAATATGTTGGCAATTGAAGGCACAGAGCTCAAAATTAATTGAAGGAATTAGTGATTGGTAGAATATAACAACAAATTTGATATTTTGGTAGTATTTCACCTAGTAGAAAAACGTTAACGTTTTAACAAAATCAGAATGGCATACTACTTTGAAAAACTAGTTTATAAAATGAGCAGAAAAAATAATGTATTTTTACTGTTAAACAACATATTTGTTTAAATGGCAAACCAAAAGTCCCCCTGAATTAACAGCTGCAAAAGCAGTAGTTTCATGAGCTTCAGAAATAATAATCTGTTTACATGTTTCTGCTGGAAATGTATCTCCAGAAAGACTTTGTCCATGTTCTAATGAGACAGCTGAGAGGGTGATATGATAGAGGTCTTATAATATAATGAGTTGCAGTAGAACTGATAAGTGCAAATCAGTTGTTTACTCTTTCTAAAAGTACAAAGATTAGGAGACACGTAATGAATTTACTAGGTCATAATTTAAGATATATAGGAGAAAATATTTATTTATTCAGCTCCTAATTAAACTCTGGAATTCATTGCCGGAGGGTGAGGTAAAAGCTGTTAATGTAGCTGGGTTTTAAAAAAAAAAGTTTGAACAAGTTCCTGGAAGAAAAGTTCATAAATCATTCATTATTAAGATGGACTTGGTGAAATCCACAGCTTATCCCTGGAATAAGCATCATGGAATCTATTAACTTTTTGGGATCCTGACAGGTATCGTGACCTGGACTGGCCAAGATTGGAAACAGGATACTGATGGACTTCTGGTCTAACCCAGATTGTAATTTCTGCCTTTAGTTGCAATGTGAACCGGTATGATGTATGCATACTAATACTGGTATATAAAAAGTTTCAAATAAATAAATAAATATGGCAAATTTCATGTTTCTTATGTTCTCTAGTGCGTTGTACAATAGTATATATTTGTTTAAATGCCATGTGCACTCTCTTGCTTGATGAAATGAAAGCTGTTGACATTCGTAGTGCCTGCTTTTTGGAATCGTGTGACATTTACATAGCAGTGAGTAAATTGATTTTCGATGATTATGTATTTTTCTCTAATTGTGTAAGTTAATTCTAACGGGTTTTTTTTAAAGAGAAAGTGGAGAAAGCGGCAGAAACTTTCAGGAAGAACATCACAAGTTTCATTGATTTATTTCTAAACAGTTTTCAGTGTTTATTTGTTAAGGAGTTGAGCACTGAAATGTTCTAAACATTCAGGTCACCAATGATCTGGAATGCTGTACTGTAGCCTGGGACTAGAGATTATAAATGGTAAAAATTAAATTTGGTTTATCATTTCAGTTTGTTGGCCATTTTCTGTCATTTCATTCATATCGGTTTCAAAATTCTTTTGTTTATTTTCTTACGGCATTGAATTAGTTTCCATCAAAGTCAACAGTGGATCAATACATCCTATTTTGGACTCAAACAATTTTGAATAATCTCCAACAGTTTTTAATAATGTTTCGATGAGGCGATCAAATTTATAGATGACATAAAATGATTAAAAGTTGTGAAAACAGCAATGGATGGTGAGGACTAAGGGTAGTAGCAACAAAACATTTTGTTGCGTTTACCCCATTGTTTTGGGGGCTGGGCCATTTCAGGTTCCCTCCCCCCCCCCCCCCCCCCCCAGATCATACAGGTGTTCTCTTTGTTTCTTTACAAAAGAATAATAATAATTTTAAAAAACCCCACTCACAGAATGCAATGGTACCTGCAGTCTCTGTCACATGATGGGGCAAAGGGCAGCCCGCGCCATTCTGAATAATGGAAGCCGCCAGGGCTGGGAGCTGCTCCCCCGCTATTCCACCAGGGACATTTTGGTGATTTCTGGGGGCTCGGGTGGGCCAGCTGGTCAGAGGTGAACATTTTAATAAAGGGGAAAGGTTGGGAGCAGGTTCTGTGTTTTTTCTGTTTGGTTTTCTTTAAATTAAATATTGCTTCTTAAAAAAAAGGGATGACATATGGAATTTCATGGGGGGGGGGGGTTTGCAAACGTATTTCAGGCTGGATTTAAAAAACCCGACGTGCGTGAAAGACGGGAGACACGGGCGTGCCTGGGCCGTGCATGTGTACCGCAGGGATTTTAAAAACACCCGCGGCCACGCGGGGGAACTCCCAGTTTGCCATTGGGCACTGTCCCGCTGAAGCAGGCGCCGGCAGCCGACCGGACCACGCAACCTGCTACTGCTCCAGGGAGCAGGTGAATTATAAAACAAAAATAATAGGTTAGTTAGCAGGGGTTTAGGGGTCCGGGTTAGTAGGGGAAAAGGGAGACGGGTTAGGTAGGGGGTTTAGGAATTAGGAATAGGGCCTGTGGTTTGCCGCACGCACATTATGAAATCAAATTTACCATCTTTTTGAGTTTTAGAAGTGTAAGAAGAGTACACTCGGCTCGTGGATTAAAAATGAATAGAAAAAAATACGTTGCTTGATCAGTATAAAGCGATAAACATCTGATAAAATAACATTGCATATCATCAATGATATCATCAATGATAACAGCATCCCTAACAAAAATAATCAAACCCCTCCTCATCCCATCCCATTCCTCCTTCCCTTTGTAATAGAGCAGTATAGCTATTTATATCCTGGGCAGTGAGGGTCTTCATGAATATCACTAAGAGGATTTTTACATAAAAAGAAAAGAGGATTAGAAAAAAAAATGGGAACTCCCAAATTATATATAAAACCATGTACTGCTGAGGGAAGGTAGTTAAGGAAGCAATCCCAAATATCCAACTAAGATTATACCTTTTATGTGAGCTAGATTTAGCCTTGAGATATTCAAAGGTCAGTAACGTCACTATTCTATTGTGCCATTGTTCCAGTTGTGGGCTCTCATTAACCACCCAAGAAGAAAGTATTATAGCTTTCTCTAAAAATAATCTTTTACCCACAGTTTAAAGGCATGTGGATAATATTACCAAAAAGCCAGACATTCAGATCTTCTGGTACAGCCTCACCAAGTAACTTTAACACAGATCTTCCCCACTTGTTACCAAAAGCTTGGAATGACAGGGCAAGACCAGAAATTATGATAGTAACTCACCTCTTCCTTTTCACATTTAGGGAAAATAGCCGATGTGCGTATCTTAGCTTTAAATGCATTTTTAAGCCGGATTTTAAAAACTTGGGGTCGAAATTTTATTCCCCCGCACACGTAAAATCTGGAGGTTACACGCGTGACCTGGCCTTGCACGTGCCGCGCGCATTTTAGAAGGGGCCCGGCTGCGCACGTAACCCCCGTTACGCGCAAAAGAGCCGGGCCTCACAAAAGGCGGCGGTCCGGGGGGGGGGGGGGGCGTGGCGGAGCCGGAGGCGGCTGGTACAGCGGCCATTTGCCGCTGTGCCGGGGGATCGCGCGCCAGCAGGCTGCCCCCGCCCGCAACTTACGCCAGCTCAGGAGCCGGCGTAAGTTCTGAAACATAATTTTAAAAAAAGGTGGGATCTTTTAAGGGGTCAGGGAGGACAGGGGAAGAGGGAAGGGGTATGGGCAGGGGGGTAGGGAAGTTCCCTCTCAGTCCACTCCTTGATTGGAGCGGATTGGGAGGGAACTTGGAAAGGCCACGATGCGCTCGCCGCCCCGGATTTTATAACATGCCATTGCATGTTTAAAAATCTACCCTTTGGTGCGCATGAAACCTGGGAGATACATGTGTGGCTGTGCCGCATACGTGCCGTGGGGATTTTCAAATGCCCACGGCAATGCGCATATCTTTCCGTTCACGCAGAAGTACGTGGCCAAGGGCGAGGTCCGGGCAGGGCATGGGTGGGGTGTGGGCGGGCCAGGACAGCGCCATTAGATATTGTCCAACTGAAGCACGTGCCGGCAGCCAATCGACCCGCGCCACCCTGCTACTGCTCTAGAGTACAGGTAAGCTATATATAAAAAAAAAAAAAGGTTAGTTAGCGGGGTACAGAGGGGTCGGGAGGCAGGTTAGTTAGGAAGTTTACAAAGTTCCCTCCCAGTCCGTTCCTTTACTGGACCTGACTGGGAGGGAATGGGGAATAGGGCCTATCGAGTCGCCACATGCACGTTGTGAAATCCCCCTGCGATTCAGCACTCGCACGCACATGTATATAAAATCTTGCACGCGTGTGCACATGGGTATCGGATTTTATAACATGCGCGTGTCGACGTAGGCATGTTATAAAATTGGCGCGTCCGTGTGAACGTACCAGGAACCGCACGCACGTGGATGCCCGTGCGCAGGTTTAAAAGTTACCGTCTCTACATGAAGACCAATAAAATTACCATAAAAATTTGTATTGTGTTTCTCTCAATATCACATTCTCTGTCAAAAACAGGTATAAACTGTCCTTGAACTCTTGAAAAGAATGTTGGAACTCTGACCATCTCTTCCATTTCTCACATAATTCCTGTAGCCCATCAGTTGGTTTAACATTGTTAGATTCCTATTAAAATGTGCCACTGAAGGCTTTTTTTTTTGGTCCCCTATTATTTATTATCTCCCTCAAAAGTCTAGAAGAGGAAGAATCTTGAAAAGAGCTTCCATATCTCATAATGAAGTGTCTCAATTGTAAATATGCAAACAATTGCCTATGTGGTAAGGAATAGTGCTCTTGAATTTCTTGAAAACTAAACATGAGCCCTGAGTGTTCTGAAAATAGCTGATGATAAATGCTAATCAGACCTTTCTTGTGCCAGCTCTGAAAGGTCGTATTACTCATTCTTGAAGTAAACAGTGCATTATCACAAATATGCGTAAGAGACGATAGCCTTCCAGTGTGGTGAACAGAATTGCATTTTTGTAACTAGGCTTTTCTACATGAGCTCACTGCCGAGTGTGACTTTAACTCATTCTGTACCAATCTATTCTCTATTTTGGGCAAATTGTTCAGGGATGGCAAACCATACCATCTTTGTAGATAGTCTTTAGGAATGAAGTAAGAAGTTCCGGAGATCCAGTCAGCCACATGTCTTAACATTTAGGCTAAATTATAAAGCGTCAAATTTGGACACCCCAGGCGTCCTTGTCCCATAGGTCTAATAATTTAGAGATGTGATTCGGCCTAATCTTTCAGTTCGGTCTTCATTATCGGTCTGCCGTGGGAAATTTCATTTCCCACAGTTTGGGCCAATTTTTTTTCGGCAGTCTCGAACCGAAAACCCCCCCACCCCAACCCTTCTGATTTAATTACTTACAATCTCCCACCCTCCCGACCCCCCCCCCCCCCCAAAACTTGTCTAAAGTACCTGGTAGTCCAGCGGGGGTCCCAGGAACAATCTTCCGCTCTCGGGCCGTCGGCTGCCAGTAAACAAAATGGTGCCGGTGGCCCTTTGCCCTTACCATGTGACAGGGGCTATCTGTGCCATTGGCCAGCCTCTGTCACATAGTAGGAGCAATGGACGGCCAGCGCCATCTTAAAAAATGGCACCGGCGTCATTTTGTTTACTAGAGCCACTTAGGTATGATCATCATTTTAAGCAAATGAATTTTCCCTAAAAGGAATAATGGCAATGTCCTCCAATGAGCCAAATAATTGGTTATGCCACGCATCAAAGTTTGATGTTAACTGCGTAAATAGAGGTGAGATTGGTGGGGAATTTGATTCCTAAATAATGTATCTCTTCCTCAACCCATTTTAATGGAAAATCACCCATCCGATTCTCTTTAAAGTTCCCACATATATCAAGTATTTCTGATTTATCATGATTGATCCTTAAGTAAGTTGAATTTCAATTAGTATTCCTAAAGACTCCTTAGGTCTGATGAGGAAAATAAGAACATCATTCGCAAAGACCACCACTTTAAATGTTTGATTTCCTCCATTAAAACCAGTAATGTCTTCTGCCATATCGATTTTCCTTAACAAAGAATCAATGGAGAGAATATACAATAAAGGTGAGAAGACAACCTTGCCTCACCCTCCACTGTATCTTAACATCTCTAGATTTGTAACCATTGTTGGTTATTACATTTGAGAGAGGATCATTATATAATAAGGAAATACATGTTACTATATCTCCCCGAAAACCATAATCTGCTGAATACAAAGAAAAAGTAAGGCCATGACACTCTGTTAAAAGCCTTCTTGGAATCAAATCCAATGGCTAAGGCTAGTATGTAATGTTTTTTTTACAGAGCAACATGGCTGTTAGCAGTTTCATTATATGGGTACTTGCTGTTCTCCTTTTAACAACTCCCACCTGATTAAATGAAATAAGAGGGAGCAGTATCAAACTTATTCTATCTGCTAATACTTTAGCTAGAATCTTCAGATCATAATTTAATAGAGAGATAGGTATGTAAGAAGAGGGGAGTGTTAAATTTATTTTATTTATATTTGAGTTTTTTTCTATACCGGCATTCGCGATGGGAATCGCATCATGCCGGTTTACAATTAACAAGGTGTGACACAAGGAAAATAATCATAAGAACATTAACAAGTGCTCAAAGAAAAAATAGCAGTTACAATAAAACAGGGACGTATTACAACTTGGAAGGCGATAGTAATTTAACAGTGAAAAATAAAAGAATAAACCTGCCAATTTAAAAGAGATTGTAAAAATTAAGGAATTGTCAAAGTTGTTGAATACCCTGTTGGGTGGTCAGAGTTAATTAAGTTGAATTTAGGTTCCACTGGTGTCTGGAAAGGCTTTCATAAATAACCAGGTTTTAAGTCTTTTTCTAAATGTTGGAAGGCAGGATTCCTGTCTCAGTTCTGGTGGGATGGAGTTCCACAAAGTAGGTCCTGCTGTGGAAAAAGCCCTGTCTCTAAGAGTCATATGGTGAAAGGTTTTGGAAGGAGGAACCTGTAGTGAATCTTTGTAGGACTCTCTGGTCTGGCGGAGGTATGATTTTTAAATGGTATTTGGAGGTTAAGCGGAGAGAGTTGATGGAAAGCTTTGTAGATGGTAGTAATGGATTTATATAAGATTCTATAGTGAACTGGCAGCCAATGCAAGTCTTTGAGAATCGGAGATATGTGGTCTCTTCTTCTTGTGTTTGTCAATATTCTGGCCGCCGTGTTCTGAACCATCTGAAGGGGTTTAGTGTGAGAAGACAGGAGACCTAATAGAATGGAATTGCAATAATCTAACTTACAGAAGATTATTGATTGCAAGACAGTTCTGTAGTCGTGGGAGTGGAAAAGAGGTTTGATTCTTTTTAAGACGTGCAGTTTATGAAAGCAGTCCTTAGTGGTTTGATTAATGAAAGATTTTAGATTTAGCCGATTATCGATGATAGCTCCTAGGTCTCTTACTTGTGATGTTTGAAAGCCGGTTGGTGGATTTGAGGCAAGGTTACTATTTTCGGTGGAAATTATGAGTTCGGTTTTTGAAGAATTTAGGATAAGATTTTGATAGATTTTTGATAGATTTTGAGAGGGATTCTTTAATAGGGATGACAATCTGGATGTCATCCGCGTATAGAAAGTATTTGAGGTTCAGTTTGGTTAATAGTTGACATAGGGGGGGAGGAGGTAAATGTTAAGAGCGTGGAAGGATAAAACTTAGATTCTTTGTTATGTATTTTGACTTTGTATCCTCTGTTTCCCAAGAATGATTTGAACCAGGCAAGTGCAGCGCCTGTTATTCCGATGTTTGCTAGTTGATTTAGGAGGAGGGAATAATTAACCGTATCAAAGGTGTAAATGTTTTCCCTGATTTAGCTAATACTGTGATATGGGCCTTATTGAAATCTTTAGGGAAAAAATCTCACTGAAATGCATCCCCATAGAATTTACTTAGTGGCCCAACAACCTGAGATTTTAACATTTTGAAAAAAATCATATGAAAACCCATCAGGACCTGGGGATTTTCCTGATTTGCTGGTATTGATTAAATTAAGAATTTCAAAGGCCTGTATTGGTATATTTAAAAATTCCAAGTGTGTCTCTCTGATATCTTCGGTAAAGAGGTGTTTTTAAAAAATACCTTTTCTTCTCGCCTTCCCCCTGGAATATCCTTTGTCTAAAGAGAATCATAAAAGACTTTAAAGACTTCATAGATCTCAGCTTTGTTAAAGACAACCTTCCTCTGTGCAGTTTTCATACGGTCTATAAATGTTTTCTCTCGGCAAGTACAAACTGTACTAGCTAGAAATGTTCCCACTTTGTTTCCGATATGGACATGTTTGGAAACCAGCAGAAATCTTTGTACCCTTTGTTGAAGACAGGCATTTAGATCCTCCAAGATAGAATAAAAGTCAGCCCTGTTTTCTTTAGTTGGTCTCTTTACCGGTTTCCCTTTAGCAGATTTTAACTGACTTTCTAATTGCAAAATGGTCTTATTTATTTATTTATTTATTTATTTATTCCTACTAATCAAAAAATAAATAATTTCACCCCTTATGACCACCTTACTAGTTTCCCCATTTCCATAGTTGAGGCATCTCCACATGTTGCTTATTATGAACTTCAAAATCCTTCCATCCTTCTTGGAGAAAAGACTGAAACTCTGTCATTTTTTAAAAAGCTCCGGACTTTCCAGATTCTTTCCTCACCTTCAGAAATGGATAGTTTTAAATCCACCCAAATGTGAACATGATCTAAAATTACTCGGGAGGTGATCTCTGCCTGAGAAACAAAAGAAATATCCTTGAGCAACTAAGATATAGTCTGTACAGGAAAGAGAGACATGAACTCTTAAAATGTGAGTATAATCTTTCACTTCTGGATGCAGAGTCCTCCAAATATCTAGCATTCCAAGCTTTCGACACAAGAAGGCTACATCTTTATCTTTGTTATTCCCCTTAACCAGGACTGAGGGACATTTATCAAGTGAAGGATTGTGTAGACAGTTAAAATCTCCAGTTAAAAGTAGAAGCCCTTGTGTGTGAATGATCAGCAAGTTAAATATGTGAACAAAAAATTCACGTGTATGATCATTAGAAGCATAAAGATTACAAACAGAAATCTCTCTCCCATTTAATTTCCCATTGACAAGTATGAATCTGCCTTCTGTGTCTTGAAATGTCTTGTCCACTGTGAAATTCGGTGGTTTTATTGATGAGAATAGCAACTCCTGCTTTTTTACCTTTGGCAGCAGAAAAGTAGCAAGAGCCCACCCATGCCCTGTTTAATTTTTTTACTTTCAAGCTCCATAAGATAGGTTTCCTGAATACAAGCAATGGAAACCTTATTCCTTTTTAGACACTGTAAGACTTTTTTTTCCCTCTTAATAGGAGATCCCAGACCATTAAAGTTCCAAGATTATTAATCTAGACACCTCACTTTATAGAGAAAAATCACCTTCAAGTAGACAGAATAAGCAGTCATAACTAAATGTAGAGCCCCCAGCTTAGCCCCATATTGTAGCCTCCCTAAGTCCAGAAACAAAAGAGAAAAAATAAGAAAAATTAGGTATATAGACTCTTGCTTGAATAGCACTATGGTATGGTGTACTCTTTGTCAAAAACACTATCTAACCCAACCTTCCTACCCAATCCCTTGCATCCCCACTATCCATATCTCCTCCACCACCCAACCCCCCTCCATCCCTATTCCTTGGTGCGTTCCCTCCCCCCTCCCTCTCCTCCCTTACTCCATATATTTCTTTCCCCCAACAAAATAAGGGAACAGGGTCGTTTGTGTGTGATTGGGTGCTGTACCCCTATCTCCTCCCCTTTCTCAAACAAGTAGAAAAAGGAAATTTAGTACAACATTCTGTCCAATTAAGTATGAACTAATGTAGTCCTCGGTCTATTACAATTGTTTTTCACAAAACTAACAAATATCCATTTTTTTCAAGAGATTAGCCCCATGATTCTCATAATTAAGCAGGCTGTATATCTCAAAATAATCAGTCATATGTAGAGAAACGTGCGTACTGATTCCAGGGCTTCAAAGGGGAAACAAAAGTAAAAGAATACACATTTTCTCTTTTAGGAAGCCTCGTGTCAACTTCCAAATCCAGCCAGACTTCCTGGGAGCTGCCTTTGCCTCCCGGTTCAAAGGCACTCATACCTTGCATAAGAATTAAGAACAAAGAGACTCTAAGCACTCCATTTAGGCTTTCTTCTACAGAGTCAATAGTATCATTAATTTAAATGCAAAAGTGAATTGCCAAACCAGGCTAAAGTGCAACTGTCTGAAATCTTACCCTCCGCACCTTCCATATAAAGAAAATAAGAAAAAATGCCACCAAATAAGGTGATCTTTCATGTCAACTGGTTTTGTCTCAAAACTATATGAGATCTTTTAAAGAGGGTAAAGGTTTATTTCATTTATTCTGATATGCCTTTCATCTCTTTTCTGTTCTATTTACGTTTCTCATTTTAAACAAAATGGTGCTGTCCCAAAAATACATATGAAACAGTTATCTGCCAACTGCTTTGCATAATCTTTTGGTAAATCTCGAATGCTCTCAACACATTGTCCTTTCACTTAGCTTATCCACAAATTTTTGAGCTTCTTCAGCCATTTCAAAAACTCTGTCACATCCATCGTACTAGACCTTAATTTTCACGGGGAACTGAAGTGGAAATTGTACTTGTCTCTGAAGTAGTATGGAACACATTGGTGAGAAGCCTCTTCACAGTGCAGAGACCTTAGCTGAATAGTAATATGCATACCCAATTAGATTGATATGTTAAGTCGGAGCATTTATGATAAGCTTGCATAATCACTTGCTTATATGCAAATTTCAAAATCTTTGCGATCACTATCCTTGACCGGCCTGTTCACCTCACCTCTCTGGCTCCTCTGCAGGTCCCGGGTCAGCCTCCCCAGCGTCAGCCACAAGCTCTTCCAGGCCTCGGCGTCCTGCGGCGGCGGTCACCGGGCCTTCCACTGTGCACCAGGCCTTACGCCAGAATTCGGCGTCTTCCGTAATGTTGGCCATGCCCCTACATGCATGCGTGCGGGGACCGCCCGGTCTCTTATAGGGCCAGGGGCGGGTCCTACCTCCACGGCGCACCCTGATTGAAGGAACTACTTAAGGAAGTCGCTGCCTGCTCTTCCTTGCCTTGGCAATTGGGTCAGCATTGTATTGTATGCTAGATTGTCTCTGCGTCTTGTTCCAGTCTTGTTCCAGCCTTGTTCCAGGATCCTACTGTTCGAGCCTTGTTCCTGCATCCTACTGTTCCAGCGTCCCTCTGTTCCTGCGTCTGTCCATCCGTCCCCCAGGTAGTACCCTCAGACTGTCTCTCTGGTACTGACCTCGACCTCCTTGACCTCTCTGTCTGCTGCCTGCCTCCTGACCTCTGTCTGCCTTGTGACCTTGTCTGACCTCTGGAACCTGACCTCCTCAGACTGACCCCCGGTTTCTGACCTGCCTGATTGACCACGCCTCCTGATTCTGGCTCTGTCCCTTACCTTGTCTTCGCCTACGCTGTTCTGGTCTTCTTGCTCCATCAGACCTACAACCTCAAGTCCAACCATGCTCCCCTGCTGTTTGTGGACACAAACAGCAGGGTCGCGAGGCCCACCTAAGTCCAAGCGGCCTGGGACCCTATGGGCTCCTCCCGGGGGGACCACAGGCTTCCAGTGGTGAAGCTCATCCTAGCCTCTGTCTCCTCCAGTGCTCCGCCCTCTGGGGGCAGGTGCTTCCTGATCCCTACTAGGGAGCCGTTCTCCACTGATCCAGGACAAGGGTCCACCCCCGAGCGCAACATAAGCATCTTTCAAATTATTTAAAACATAAGTGGTGTTACCCTATTTTAGGGTTCTCTGATGGATATACCATTTTAGGAACCCACATATCATTTTTATTTAAAACCTAGATCCAATATACTATACATTAGGGATGTGCATCGTTTTTTTTGACGAATTAAAATATCGTACGATATTTCCTAATTCATCATGTATCAGGGGTCCCTGAAAATGATAGGAAAACCCCACGAAATGTTGTACGGTTTTCTTATCATTTGGGGGGGGGAGAAAGGGCACACAGAAAAAAAACCCAAACTCACCCCAACCCTTCAGATCTAATTATTTACAATCCCCCACCCTCCCGTCCCCCCAACAACTTGCCTAAAGTCCCTGGTGGTCCAGTTGGGGTCACAGGAGCGATGTACCCCTCTCAGGCCGTCGGCTGCTACTAATCAAAATGGCGCCGATGGCCCTTTGCCTTTATCATGGCGCGTAAGATGGTGCTGGCCGTTCATTGCTCCTACCATGTGACAGGGGCCAGCCAATGGCACCGATAGCCCCTGTCACATGGTAAGAGCAAACGGCCACTGGTGCCATTTTGTTTACTGGCAGCCGACGGCCCGAGAGTGGGAGATCACTCCCAGGACCCCCGCTGGACCACCAGGGACTTTAGGCAAGTTTTGGGGGGGGTCGGGAGGGTGGGGGATTATAAATAATTAAATCTGAAGGATCGGGGTGGGTTGGGTTTTTTTCGGATCGGGACAGCCGAAAAAAAAAAAAGGTCAAAACCGTGGGAAACGAAATTTCCCGTGGTTCTACGAAAACGAAGCCGGAAACGAGCGCCGATACGATACACATCTCTACTATACATATATATATTTCTAAAAAATCAGGTAATATGGGGTAGATTTTAAAACATTATGCGCACGCGCCCATGTGCGTGCGCTACCCGGCGTGCACACATGGATGCGCGGTTTTATAACATGCACGCGCATCTCTGTATTGAAATGATTCCAAGCACCATCGAGAAGGACATCCTACGTACAGGTGAACATCTTTTAAGCTAAACTTGTTCAAAGTGACACAAGAAAAAAACACTGTGCATACATTCCCTAATGAACCAGTCCCTGTCTATACAAATCTCATTTGATAATGAACAGTACAATTTAATGAAAATCAATGAAAATTAAATATTTCTAGACCAAAAGATCAATTTTCTACAAGCGTAATCTGGCACTCAAGTATAATCGTTCTTAAATAAGTTTACAGAAAATTACAGCATGGAAAACATATTGCGTGCCCAACATTCAGATCCTGATCACGCTGTTCTAACTAGCTTCGATGAAGCAAATGTTTTCTTGAGATCCTGAAATGTTTGTTATAATCATACCAAAAAAAAATACTGCAAGACCAAAATGTCATGTATTGAAATACATAAAGTTTTATTGTAGGCAAAACTGAAACACTGTGGTGTCCCTCCTGGGTGTGATGTTAATGCCCCGACAAAGAGCTTGTTTCGCCAACACCGGCTTCTTCAGGAGGGGAAAATCTTTTAAGAGCTCCTCACATTGAGAAGAGGAAGCCCAAGATTCAAACAAATTCCCAGCCATAGTCATGAGATTGGAAATTGATTTAAACCAAGATAGCCCAACAGCACGTTATGAGAAACGACCTGCCAGCTGGTTTCTATAGTGGGCGTCCATATGGCAGGCAAAACCTCTCAAAGAGAATCTATGTACCACCGAAAACCTGAGAGATGTTAATAAGAAAGAAAGGGCTGCTGTCTCGTTGTTGGGCAGACGCCAAACCGGGATTATAACCACGATATCGTATCACGATTGTGATCTGTACCTTCCTCTCGTGTCTCAAAACGCCGGTGGGAATCGAAACTGAGGCACTTTGAATGAGTTTAGCTTAAAAGATGTTCACCTGAATGTAGGGCGTCCGTCTCGACGTTGCTTTGAATCATTTCAGTACGGAGGTGCTCGTTTATTTTAACTATTTTCAAATATAAACTAATAAAAATGTGTGTTTTTAATTAATGTCATATCGTTCACATTAGTGCTCTGTTCCGCCGCTTCTTAGTATGAATGAGAGTGAGAGAGAGGCCATATCTGTCTCTTGTGTCTTTATCACAAATCTGCAACAAGGTGTGCAGGAAAATTTGCATTTATCTGTATTTATTTCTATCTATATATACATATGTGTGTATATGTTTCTCTCCCTATATATATATATATATATATATATATATATATATATATATATATATATATACCAACAAACTCCCCAACAGATTTCTGTCAGGGTTAAAAGCACTATTATAATATATAATAAAGCATTTCAAAAAATGTGGTTATTTTTGAAAATATAAAATTTATTAATGGCTTCGACCAAATCACCAATGATGTGTATGAATAAATATATTACAAACCACGAAATATAACATACATACTAAAATCCTCACCAAACACCTTAACTTTGACCCTCCATCCTCTTCTAATATTACCCTCAATCTGACCCTGATTAACTAAATATTCCCTCCTCTCATTGACGTTATAACAGGTCTATGTTAAAGAAATACACCACTTAGTACTTCAACTATCTTAAATCTCGTGTCTTCAATCGCATTCCTTGATTCACACATTGATCAACTACTAGTGGTGTATGTCCTTTAGATGTCTTTACATCCCATCCCGACAAGGTCCTCGTTTCGCCAAGATTGGCTTCTTCAGGGGAATACTTTAATTATGACCAAACGTCAATGGAAACGAATAACTTCCATCACTTATATCTGAAAACACAAAACTCACATGAGATCAAACTAGACTTCCCCCCTAGTACCTTAATTTTTTATAATTTATCACATGCATCCCAATAATAGTTCCCAACCAACCTATCAACCTTTCCATATATAATAAAACCTTAATTAAATAAATTATTCCATTTAAATTTACAAAAAACCTTACCCTGATTCCCACTCCTACCTGCACTCTAAGTGGAGTGGATACAGGAAAATACACATCCAATTCACTCCGGCTCAATGGCTCCTACGTTTTATGTGTAAATTCTCCCGAATATGAATGTGAACCTATATATTAATTTAGAAGAATGAAGATTTATTCATGCTTCGATGTTCCATATAAAAAATGAAGCTTGTATATTGATATTTCAAAATATACGTTAACTCAATATTTTTTATAGTCTAGTATTGTCTTATGATTTGGCCACTGAGACACCCCTATGTTGTTACCTCTATGCCGCCTCTTCACTCCATCCGCACATGCTTCCGATCATAAACTCCCCCGATTTCAAATTTATATCACCACACCTACAAAAACCACAGCGAGTCAACCCGCACTCCTCCTAATGTCATGTTAAACTTACCATCCCCAAATACTCTGCTAACCCACAAATAAATCTCATAGGATACCTTATTTGAGGAAAAAACCGCTGTATTCAAAATGGAGTCACCACTCCCTCGATCTTAGCAAACTTTCAACCAGTAGTTGTGTGTGTGTGTATATATATATATATATATACACACACACACACTATAGATCTATAAATAGAGTGAAAGAAATTCAGCACAGGCTTTGTAGAAACAGTAGTTGCGCTACAAATACTGTGATCGATATTCAAAGGATTTTTATGAGCAACGTTTGAAAAATTTCCCCCAATCCCAGCTACATTTTTCTGGGTAAATTGTTACCGTCAGAAAATAAAGAAATGATGATGGGGGTGTGGCAGGGGCCTGTTTCATTTTGTCTGGGCAACGCAGATATTCAGCTCTACCTGGCCAATATTAGCCATAGGTCTGGTCAGAGAAATACCTGTTCCAAAGTTTCCTGCATAACTTTATTCAGCAGAACACTTATCCGGGTACGTTCCCCGGATAACTTTCCCACTCGCCTGCTTGCTGAATATCATCCTTTTTTGGCATCAGTTTGTTTTTTTTTTAAACTATTTTAGATTAATTTAGGTAAAAAAATTGTGCACAGTGGGGTAGATTTTCAAAGGGTTACGTGCATAGGTTACGCGCGTAACCCCCGAAAACCTACCCCAAACCCTCCCCTGTGCATACCGAGCCTATTTTGCATAGGCTCGGCGGCACGCGCAAGCCCCGGGATGCATGTCGGGGGCATGTTGAGGGGGCGCGTCATCCAGGGCGTTCCGGGGGCATGGGCGTGGTTCTGGCCCGGGGGCATTCCGGAGGGCGTGGCCGTGGCCTCAGGACCAGCCCCCGGACCGGAACCTGGCACGCCGGCAGCCAGCCCCCACGTGCGAGTTACGCCTGCCTCGAGCAGGCGTAACTTCGGGAATAAAGGTAGGGGGGGTGTAAATAGGGGGGGGGGGTTAGGTAGGGGAAGGGATTGGAAGGTGGGGGGAGGCAGAAGGAAAGTTCCCTCTGAGGCCGCTCCGATTTTGGAGTGGCCTCGGAGGGAACGGGCAGCGCGCGCTGGGCTCAGCGCGTGCAAGGTGCATACAGTCGCCATGATATTACGTCGGAGGGTGCACAGAAAAGCAGTTTTTACTGCATTTCTGTGCACTTCCCCGGCGCCGGCAGAAATTAACACCGACCTTTGGGTAGGCGCTAATTTCTGAAAGTAAAATGTGCGTCTTGGCTGCACATTTTACTTTCTGTATCGCGCGGGAATAACTAATAGGACCATCAACATGCATTTTCATGTTGCGGGCGCTATTAGTTGCTGGGGGGGGGGGGTTGGACGCGCATTTTGGATGCGCTATTACCCCTTACTGAATAAGGGGTAAAGCTAGCGCATCGAAAACGCGCGTGCAAATGCCGGCTAACAGTGCGTCCGTTAGAGAGCAATGGGATGAAGGATGACTGACAGGGTGGCCCAGCCCATTAAGGGAAATGGTCAAGAAGAGAATATAAAATATCCTTCCCAAGAGGATTTCGTGACGAGATTAGGAAAGATAGGGAACTTGTAGCAGGGACCACTCCCCAGTGTGGGGGCCGCTGATTCTGCGTATGGAGCTGCATTCACAGGCTCTCACGGAGCTGGAGAAACAGAGACGCGTTGAGAAGTAGGAGCTTGAGGGAAGGGAGACATAGAACGGGAGCCATGTTGGAGGCCCCCAAGACCTCAGGAAAAGGGAGGCCTGTTTGGAGGTATACAAGGAACACAAGTCCAGGATGAAGGAGCTCACAAAGAAGCAGCTCCTTTTTTTTTTTTTTTGTGCATCTTCACGCATGCGACTGAGGCACGGGCCTCCGGCGGTCAGCACAGGATCTTTGATGCAACATGCCCCCGACATCATCAAAGGGGGGTGGGCTAAGCCAACAGAGGAGGAGGAAGGCAGGAAGTTAGACAGCAAACCAGGCAAAGTAACGAACCTGCAAGGAGACAAGGAGAGTCTACAAATTAGCAGCTGACAGGGCAGGAACGATGGCAGCAGCCGGAAAATCAAGGGCAAGTGTAAAGATGGTTATGACATCACAGAATCTCAATGATATAATTTGTCATACCCTGGACAGGCAGTGCACTGTACAACATGATATTGATTTCAGTGCATTTCACCATCTGATTTCAACAGCTGATCATCTGATCATCACTAGACTAGTCAAATCCCTGCTATCCACTGCAAGATGGCTCATTGCAAGCCTCTAAAAAAAAAAGGACAGATCCAGATGAAATCTGCTGGCATTAGCTCCCTTGAGCTCAGAAATTGCTCTGCAGGGAGCTGGGTGCACTAGGGCTTGCATGCTGATGAACTCTCCTTCCAGTCCTCGAGCCCTCAGCAAGAGACTCCAGAACTGAAGCATGCTTGAACCACTGCTACAAGCAACCATGGGTTTCACATGAATTTTAATGCAGTTTAGTAAATAGGACCTCAGGTACATTTTTAATAATTCTCTCTCTCTCTCTCTCCCTCTCTAATTTTTTCTTGTTGTTTTCCAAGGAACCTCTTTAAATGTATGCATCCAGGTGTTTCATCATTTCTGGTTTTTACTCCTTACCTTCTCCTACCTTTTCTGGTCCTGTATTACACAGTATTTTCATCACAGGAGGATGCTAATGTATGCACGCAGAAGAGATTCTTAATTCATTTAGCGTGTACAGATCATAATTTTGTCAAAAGATGGCACCATTAAGTGAGCCATTCCCTTGCCAACAGTCTCTTCATTTAAGCTCCTGCACAGTGCATTCAGCCTCTCAGCCTGTATGAGTGGGACGGAACACGTACGTTCAGAGTTTGTAAATTTAGCCGGAAAACAAAATGATTACAATTGATTATGCTTGGATGTTAACATTTCGGGACATTTTAACCTGAATGAGGTAAATGAAAAGAATAATCTGCAAATAATTAATCTTTTAGAAATGGCTAAGCTAAAGGTTATTTGATAAGCTGAGCGTGGTGTGGCATCCTCTGTTACCATGGATTCTGAACCAGGGATTTTCATAAGGAAGCAAAGCTGATGACTGCAGTACAGTCAAGTCCTTCCATTTTGCTGTTTTACAATTATGCACAGGTCATTTTTTTTTTCAATCTTTGCTAACATTTCAAAAAGTGAAATACTCTACCTAAGAGTTTTAACTAAGGACCTATCCAAAATGTGTAAGCTAACGAAGCAAAGCAACCCTATTATTTCACTGACTAATGAATTACAGACGGCAGGAAGTGAATAAGGTTAACATTTTGGTTATTAAACTTTTACAAAGCAGTTGACATTTTCTAGTAAATTAATCTGCAAATTAAATATCTCCTTGGAATTTAATGTTCCAACTCATTACATGACAGATCATGTAAAAATGGGTAAGCAATCAATCCTCTGGATGATAAAGCAATCAAATATATTAAGCTCCAGATGACTGAAAACAAAATGCAATCATAGATTCCTAAATGTCTTTTTTTTTTTTTTTCTTTAACATGCAGCTTACAATTGTTTACCACATCAAGCTCCTTGTGCTCGTTGTACATGTCTGTTTCTGTTTTGCACAAGATTTTAGGATGGTAATGAAAAATATTCTAATTTAAACTGAAAAGAAATTGTATATTTTTCTGAACTGCATCGTGTAACAAAATGATTCTTTTGTCAAACCATTCAAATACAAGATTTTATTAAATTGCTTGAGGGTTTGTTTGTTTTTTTGTTTTTTTTATTTTTTTTTTTTTTTACATACAATGCAGCTTACTTTCTTGATATAATGAAGTCAATATTCAAAACTCATTTAGACGGTTAACTCACAGGTTATCTGGCAAGTTCACCATATTCAGCCACTTATGTGACTAAATTTATAAGTCATTATCCAGCAATAATGAATTCATATTAAAAAAGAGGTGTAGCGGATGCATTTCTGGGAGGGTTTAGTTATCTGGCTAACGTAGAAGATTTTGGACTATATCTAAGACATGGATTCATCAAACCGCTATGCATCTTCGCAGGAGGCATCCCACTATCATGGGGGGGAGGGGGTCACTGTGATAGTTGGGCGCCGCCCCCCAAAAATACATCACGGCTCCATGGCACCGGTCTTTTGCGTCACAGCCAAACACCGTGACACCCAAAAAAAAAAAAAGCGGCGAGCGGCCCTTTAACGTGAGGACGGCCCCAATCTCACAACCCCACCATCGTCTTAAAGGGTGCTGGCTGCCTAAAAATTACCCATGGCCAAATGGGGAGCGTGAGCAGGGAATCACTGTTAACCCCGGTGTCAACCTGGGGGCTGCCAGTTGAGGGGGCGCCAACTCCCCCAAAATATAATAGAGTTAAAAGCATGCACGTGGTGGTGGCAGCCCCCAGTACAAAATACCCCTTCCCTAGCCCCCTCGATTGCCATCAGCCAAAGATTTCCCCCTGCCCCCCTGACCTTGATTGCCATCACCCAAAAATGCCCCCTCCATCCTCCCCATGACCCCCTGATTGCCTCACCCTTTCCCTCATCCCCCAATTGACTCAGCCAAAGATCCCCCTTTCCCTCCCCCTGACTCCCCTGATTGCATTCACCCAAAGCCTGCTCCCCCTGACCTCCCCGATTCTCTCACCCAAAGATGCCCCCCTTCAGAGACCCCCTTACCTTCTCCATGATACCACGGCAGGTATGGGAGCACCCTCGCACCTGTCCCAGTCAACGCCATTTTCCAAAATGGCACCAACCTTCCTTAGCGTCACTGTGCATATTTAGTGAATTTCCCACCCCCCACGTGTGCCGCCTGCACATGCGTGTGCAGATTTTAAAATCCAGTGCGCACGTGCTTGCGGCCATCGGATTTTGTAACATGCGCGTCCATGTGCACGCATCGGGAACCGCGCACACAAGGACGACCGTGTGCTGCTTTTAAAATCAACCCCTGTGGTTCTTATCGCCTGATTTCGCTAATTAACCTAGATTTAAAAATATTGGCTAAAATACTAGCTGATAGATTAAATAAAATAATAGGGCACATTATACACCCTGATCAAGCAGGCTTTATCCCAGTTAGGATGGCCTCAGACAGTGTGTGGAACATAAGAAAATAAGAACATGCCATGCTGGGTCAGAAGCCCAGCATCCTGTTTCCAACAGAGGCCAAACCAGGCCACAAGAACCTGGCAAGTACCCAATAGTGGATATAACATGGTGGACACAACAGGAAAACATTACATCATCATTATTCCTCGCTGTAGATGGGTAAAAACTGTTTGACATGGTACAGTGGCTCTTTCTCTTTCATACCATGGGAAAAAATGGGTTTTGGACAATGCTTTTTGACTTGGATACGTAAACTATACCATAAACCTCTTGCATGCATTAAAGTGAATGGGGGGTACTCTAATAATTTTCAGGTTGAGAGGGGAACTCGCCAAAGGTGGCCTTTTATCTCCCCTTTTATTTGCTCTTTTCCTTGAGCCACTTGCTATTAGGATAAGAAGTAATCCCCACATATCTGAATTTTTTGTGGGAAAAGAAGCTTATAAACTATCTCTGTTCACTGATGACTTTCTATCTGCATTCATAGTCCACCTCAGCATTCAAAATATTAGAGATATATTTTAGACCTTCATACTAGGCGTCATCAGAGTGATGTATTCAAACATTCACACATTCTTCTGCCTTACATATAATCATCGGTCTAACACAAATGTCCCACGGTGGTATTCTTCTTTTTTTTAAATTTTTGTATCATGAAAATAAAATCATTCTTAATATCAAAAGAAAATAATGCAAGCACTTATCTCGTACAAAGTCGATCATGTTAAAGAATGCCATTGTTGAATGATGATCTCTCGCTTAGATGCCCATCTCCATCAAGCCGACATGGGTCCATGTTTTGAAGCAACGGTTCTTCCTTGGGATGGGATGGGAAGAGGAGACGGAGAGAGAATCACAGATAGGGAGTAGGCATATGCATTTGTTTAAAACAAATGTGTTTTTTAAAATAAAAATGTTGATTGGAATGGACAGAATCTCCAGTCAACACCGACGTCATCTCCCTGGGCCACTTCAGTTTTCCCACTGCAGGGACTACAAGACCAGGGCTGGTGGGCATGCACGCACCTTAAGAAGTGGCAAGACCAGGCTGGGGAAAGATCCCAGTGGTGGTGTTCCTGCCGCTAAAATGTCCTGGTAGCGTTGGGGTGCGTGCAGACTGTTTGCAGTGCAGGAACTGTGGTCGGCCCAACATTACACAGACAGGAAGAGAGTTAGGAATATATCGCAGTACATCCCTCCACTCCCTGACTCATCTCTTCCCCCAGTGATTCTGTGGAGACTGGAACATTTCCTGGGAGGGTTAGATTTCATGGCCTTTCCAATAGCCACAGTATACTCAAAAATGAGATGCCCTGATGCCAATTGTCTTCTGAATAAAAGGTTTTGGAAAAACTCAAATATCTGGAACTATTTAACAAAGGGAACCCCAAACTGCAGGAATGAATTGACCCCGCTATTTAGAAAGATAGATATTCTGCTAATATATCACAAGATTACAAATCTTGCAGGGAAGCACAGAGACTGAGTGAAATCATTTCCCATAAGGAAAATGCATTAATAACTTTTTCAGCTCAACTCCTGGGATCACTTTAATTTACAGATGGCTAAGACTTATTAAAAGTTCATACATGCACGGTGTTATTTTCATGGGGGTTTATTTTGACAAATTCTATCTGCAACATTCCCTGAGCAATTAGTTACAGCCCATAAAATATAAGGAGTACACAGGATAGATATATTCTATTCAGGAGATGCCAAACAATGATGCAAATGTTGTAATGAGTACTGAGCAGCAATTTATTGAAAATTTTCTAGGATGAATTATGTTTAATTAGATGTTTATCCTGGAATCCAAGGGAATTTTTAAAGGGTACTCTTCCATGCTAGCAGAATTTTATACTGCATAATACTTTAATGTCCAGTCGATTACTTATGGAAGCTAAGCTTGAAGAGATTTTGGTAGGATTGAATTCAAATTCAGAAGGGACCAGATCCAAGACCAAGTTGAGACTGAAGTATCTAGAATAGAACAGGGCAAACATGGTCACTAGCAGGATGAACAAGCCATAGAGCCGAGAGGACCTACCAGAGCATCCACAGTGCTAGAAGGACTAGACAGAGAGTCCACAAGACTCATTGAGGACCCCTTCTAGTGGGAGGTAAGAACTGCCCAGCAGGTCCTCACACTATTCTTCTCTAAAAGTGAAGATTCTAGATGCTCCCAGGATCCCATTCTAACGAGGTCAGAATTGGGCCTGAGATCAGCAACAGGTATTAAGAGGACAACTGTGCCCACTCTAAAAGGGCAGAATCTAGTCTCCTGGGCTGAAATCTCTGGTGCAGGACCTGGAATTGCTGGAAGCAGTCTTTACAAAAGCCTGCAGATTCTCAAAGGTGCCTGCCAGGGCCTCCATAGGCACTACTCCATCCTGAATAGCCCATACCAGATTAACGGGAGCAGGAGCATATCTGTAAGGAGAGGTCATATGAGTTTAGCTGGGGCTGAAGCTGTGGAAATGTTGTGAGCTAAACATTAAAAAAAAAAAAAAAATCTTCAGGTGTGACAGTTTAGCATAGGCAATGACTCCATAATGTCCAATCTGTGCAGTCATAAACACTCTTTCAGGATTTCCTTTTGTTTTCCCTCACTTCCAGTTCCAATGACTCCAAGAGTTGCTTTACTCTCTGGAGCACATCTTATACCTGCATATATTCTTATCTTCTCCTTCCATACACTGTGTTGGGCACAATCTCCTTCCTGAGGTACCGGATTGGTGCGCTCTCCTATGCCCCCTCTTGAATGCTGTCTTGGTAGCGCTTGGCCACTCTGAATCGGCAAACCAGGCAGCTGAATGGTTTCCATTGTGGTATTGCTGGCAAACCGTAAGCACCAAAAGAAACAACTGCTGAATCTATTCTAGCCGAAGCAAAAATCCTTAAGGGTAATAAGAGCCATCATCCAAAAAGTAGGAAACTTCACTAGACTCAGATCTTAGGGCTTAGATGTATAACAAAGGGACAGATATTTTCAGCATTTTCTTCACTTCAGCTGTTGCCTCAAAAAAACAAGAGAGAGAAAGCTTACAAGTCCCTTCGCTTAGGCAAATGGCAATTCTCAGGCCTCGGCTCCGATCCTTGCAGTAAGCTCCCTGGAGGGAGGAGAAGAAACCTGCTTCCCTCGCCTACTGACGTTCCAGTACAAGCCATGGGATCTCTATGCTCACTGCCAGCAAGCTCCCACGCATGTGCCTTTTACAAAAGGATCATATCCTACACTTCACATGCATATATATATCCCTTGTAAGGAGAACACATTACTTGGTCAGGAATTCAGTGGCTCCTTGCACACGTTTGTATTTTTCGCTCCTTCTGATAATGAGCCAATCATTTTATTTAAGGATGAAATCACTAAATATAAATCCTCATTGATTAAGTATAATATAAAATGTATCCTCAGTTTTATAAATTGTAGTTAGCTGCACCGCGGCTATTCACAGAGCTGGGAAGTGTAAAATTTGTTGTGCTTTAGAATTGTATTGGGAATCGATTCATTAGACAAAAAAAAAAAAAGAAGTATTTGTCTACTAAAGTAAGTTTTCTAGAGGAGAAAGTTCCTACTTGATCTAACATTTACTATGTGTCTAAGGCTGTTATTACAGATGGGCTTGATGGTGGGACCGATGTATGACTTTTCGGAAGCTTCTCTGGATGTGTACAACTTTGTTGATTTCTTTTTGCTTAGAACAGGACAAATACTTTTTTTTCATGGCTGTAAGGTACAAAGATTTCCTGATGCATCCCCTACTCAAGCTTTGAGGAAGCAGTCTCTTCAGCTAAGACAGAGAGTTGTGGCTCTTAGATTCAAATTCCCAAGTATCCTTGTAAATGCACTGTTACTTTCCGAAAGAATGCGTTTATTTGACTGATCTGCTACACTTTATTAGAAACCTTTTATATTGGATAAAAGTGCAGAGAATTAATTGGACTTCTGATATTAATATAGGGTAAGCTACAATGTTTAAGTAGTACTTTCAGTTGGATTGATTATTCTTTACTTAAGTGATTTTCTTTTAATTTTTTTTCTTCTTAATGCTCACTCCCTTGTTTCTTGATAATGTGAATTGGTTGTTGACCTGCTAAGTGTATTTTTTTCTTTTATACTTTATTGTATTAATTCAGCATTGATCAAAACATTCTTGCAAGCGTATCATTATTGTGAATGATTTAAACTTCTATAAAAGTTCAAATATAATCATTAATTAATTACATTTAAAAAGGGCAGAAAAAAAGTGAGGAATACAAGAAAGGGATATAAAAGGACAGAATTTCCAGGCTCTGTCACTTGTGCACTCAAAGACATACAGGCATGCATCCTCCCAAAGAGAGCAGAACATCAACTAATATTTTGGACAAAGAGACAGCACTTAAAGAACTGAGCCAGTAGTAGATGACAAAAGTGCCAGAAGCAGGTCAGAAGAGAACAATAATCAGATGGATCTCGACTGGTCCATCTGCCTGTCTAACTACACTGGAGAAGAGAAATGCAGCTTTTTACTCTGCAATTGGTGACACGTCCGTCTAGGATAGATCAATTCAAACTCTGTGGGGAGGAAGGTCCTTTTCTGGGTCTTGGTCTTCCCACCAGACAGTTCAAAATCTCCAGATCTGAGATGCGATAATCTCTACCATCCCAAGTGAATTGCAATGCAAAAGGAAAACCTCATTAATAACAAATCCCTTTATCTCTCAACACAATAGTAATGAGATGAAAACTCTTCCATCTTTCCAAAGTATACTGAGAACACAGCAAAATTTAAAAACCTTCAAAAAAGAACTAAAAACTTGGATGTTCACCAAAGCCTACCAAAACACCGAATGACTCTATGCTACAACTTCTTTCTCTACCGGCCCATAACAACATGTAGAAACAACGCAAGAACGTAATATAACCAGTACAATTTGACTACCGAACTACGTCTATAATGCCCGCAATAACTCTCAACAAGTGCATGAATTTTTAGAACACTCTGTTAAACATCGAAACTTTGTAAACCATTGTGATGGCGAAACTGAACGACGGTATATAAAACAAATAAATACTGAGACAGATCCTGAAATATCTTGATCTTTGCTCCTTTACCATCCAACTCATCATTATCCCTGGTGTGACTAAGGAGGGCTTGCTTGTCTTCAAAGTAGCGCACTCAAGCCACAATGACGCTCAAAAGTCTGTTATCACTAGCGAGATGTTTACCAATCCTATGAGCTTTGTCAATCATAGACACTCTCCAAAGCTCAACACTTGTTTCTTCATTTCTGTCCAGTTCTGAGGATTCTTATGTTATTCTGACACTTTTACAGATCATCCTGATGCTTCTCTATTTCCTTAGTCATATTTTTCAAACCCTACATATGCCTTCAAAAATCAGCTATGGAGTAAATTTTCCCCAATATAGATCTCATTTTGAGAAACCCCAACTTTCAAACCTTTTAGGCAAATTGTAAAAGCCTTATGCATGCCAAAGCAGGGAGATATGCGCACAAATTGGCCTGGTGCGCACTGAGCGGATTTTATAAGCCGCCCATTTATGTGCGTATCTTCCGCCATACGCACAAGTCAAAAGTTTAGGAAATGGGGTAGGATGTGGGCGTGGTCTGCGCATGGGCGTGTCAGAGAAAGATCAAGGGCTGCGCACATAAATACACACATGGGCACGTGCCGGAGTCCCCTGCCACGTAACTTTCCTACTGCTATGGATGGCATGTAAGTAAAAAAAACAAAACAATAGAGGTTAGTCAGCAGGGTTTTAAGGGCTAAATGGGGGAAAGGGAGGCTAATAAACTGGGGGGAGGGGAAGAAGCTCTATCTCTGAACTGGGCAAACTGGGAATGAACTGGGAAACCTAGCTATGGCATTGTCGAGCGCCCCTTCTAAAATTCCCCCACTTACGCGGTAGACGCAGCTTTTGTGTGCACATGCGCATTTAAAATTGTGTGCGCATGTATGTGCATCCAGGTTATTTTATAACATGAATGCATGTACGTGCGTATATCATAAAATGGATGTTTCAGAATTACCATTCCTGATTTCTGCTTTCAAGTTATTAATGGTTACTCACATCGGAGTGAAGCAACTTGATTTTCCTAACAAGATCAAAATTAACAGATTCTACCATTGTGATATCAGGACTCTACAGAAAACCAGTTCCTTCACTGCAGGCCCATCAGAGGATAAGTCATGTGTTCCAACGTGCTACTAGGCACTGTTAACGTTCAAAATAGTCACAGCATAAGAGGGCTTCTGTTCCATTATTGCAGCATCAGAGAAGAAAACCCGCAAAGATAAACCAAAAATCCAGAGAGATCCATTATGTCAATAGTAGAGGAAAGCTACAGTCCAAAAATCAGAAATCAACCCCTGGATCCCAACACCTAGGCCTCAGCCTGTCCTGGAGGCTGGGTTCCAATGTCAGGGCCTCAGTTCAGATCCAGGCCCAATGCCATACAATGCTGTGCATCAAAATGCACTGTCTGCTGGGGTGAATTAACTCTGGCATGACCAAGGTGCATGACGTCAGTTGAAGAAGAAACAAAGAAAGAACAGGCCAACATCAGAGCTGCTCTGAGGCCTGGGCTACAGTGTTGGGCCTGGCACCTGGCCCTGACCTAGGCCAAGGCAGAGGCCCAGGCATCAATCCTAGTTCTGGGCCAGACTGCGACATCTGTGGGATCAAATTCTCGTCCTCCTCCCATCCTCAGAGAGCAAGCTGTAAGCCCATTGGCAAGGACCCTATGAAGTTTTAGAGAAAACAAGGCCGTGAATTACAAAATTCCTCAGCCAGAAAAAGAAAAGAAAACTCATATCTCCCATGAAAACCTCCCAATGAAGTGGTTTCCACATGAGTGTAGAGTGGCATAGGAAGGAAAGATTGGTCCCAAGGTCAGACCTGAAGTGGAGAGTAACTGTCCACTATACAGGCAGCTGACTTAAAGCAGGTGGTAGAGAAAAACAAGGAGATCTTCTTGAATCTACCCAGTCATACCCAACTGGTGCAACATTACATCATTATGACGCCTGGAATTGTGGTACAGCAACAACCATATTGGATTCCTAAGGCCAAGCACTACATCATCAGGACTGAAGTGAAGGAGAGGCTCCAGTTCGGGGTAATATAGGAGTCTAACAGTGATTGGTCATCACCCATAGTATTAGTGCCGAAGCCAAATGGGAGCATAAGGCTCTGTACCAACTAAAAGGGTCAAAGAGGTCTCAAATGTCAATGCCTATCTGATGCCATGAGTGGATGTACTGATTGAGCATCTGGAATTGGCCCAGTTCATCTCTACCCTTGATATTACGAAAGGGAATTGGCAAGTGCCTCCTATGCCTTCCAAGTAAGAAGACTGTGTCCTTAACACCTGGATGACTTTTCCAGTTCACGGTACTCACATTTGGACTTCATGCTGTCCCTTCAATGTTTCAATGATTGGTTGACCACCTGATCCTCCCATATCAAGGGTTCGCAGTTGCTTACTTGGATGACATCATGATTTACAGCCCCAATTGGAAGACATATCTTGGCCAAATCCAGGCCGTGCTAACCAGTCTGAAGAAAGCAGGGCTAACAGCTAATCCTAAGATGTGCTTGCTGGGAGGGCAAGAGATCCAGGATCTTGGCTACACCCTGGAGAAGGGCAATGTCCATCCACATACCAGGAAGATCGAGGCAATCACTAAGGTGCCAGTCCCGCAAACAAAAGCAAAATGAGAGCATTTCTAGGCCTGATGGGATACTACAGAAGGTTTATTCCCAACTACTCAGAGAAGGCAGAGCCTCTTACAAGCCTGCTGGTAAAGGAAGCCCCAGAGAAGGTCTAGTAGTTAGATGAATCAGAAAAGGCCTTCAGGGTCCTGAAAAAGGCAATATGCTCTGAATAGTCCTGATTAGCGACTTCACTGAACTCTTCAGTGCAGCTCGATGCCTCAGAAGTTGGTTTGGGAACCATCTTAGTCCAAGAAGGGATGATCAAGATCATCTAGTAGCATACATTAGCTGGAAGCTGATGCCACGAGAAAGGCGCTTTTCAACAGTGGAAAAACAAGCCTTAGCAGTCAAATGAGCCTTAGTGGCTTTGAGCTATTACCTACTGGGATGGCATTCACACTCATATCAGACCACAGCCACTCCTATGGATGAATCAGAACAAGGAGCTCAACAAGAGAGTGATGAAATGTTCCTGGTCCTACATCCCTTCAACTATAAGATCCAACATAGGGCAGGAAGGGAGAATGCCAATGCACATTTCCTGCTGAGAGAGATGTCCCTTGTATAGGAAAATGCTTATCTTGGGCAAGGCTGAGCTGAGAGGAATGGTATGTGAATGAGTGTACAGAACAATCCCTCAGAATACCTTAAAGAACCTGCATAGCTGTCTCGCTTGAGACCCACAGGGAATCCTGGTTGGAGGAGCCCTTCACCTGATCATGAGATCTCAGGGCCTAGAAGGGTTAAATGGGCCCCGGGGAACAGACAGAGACCCACCATAAGAGGACACCTACTACATTTACATTTTGAGAGTGACAGTAAATTAAAGACCTGTTCTCTTTAGGATTGGAACTTGCCTGAAGTCAAGGTGAGCTGCTTATATTGTTTGCTTTGGTTTGCACTGTGCTGTGTTAATTGTGAGAGATCTGAACTCCAAGATGAGCTGCCTGTTTCATTTGTTTAGCTGTATGCTTTTCTCACCTTCACTGTAAATAAACTGCACTTAAGGATCAGCCAGAGTCTGCCTCTTTTCTCCTCTGGCACTTCCCAAGCAGCCACCGCTTAAGTTACCACACTCCCAAAAAAAAACCAAAACAAAATTTCCCCCCATTCCCACCCATAATATTAATAAACATGTGTTGTTTGGGCATTTTACAGCTTAGCGCCAAATAAAGTAGGTGCAACTCAAGTTACAAAAAAGTGCTGCTGCACCTGTAAATGTATGCAAAGCAGCTTATTATTATGGCAACAAATAGCACAGTACATACAGAGCTTTACACAATACGTTACTTGGGAAAGTAGGTGTAGTTAAGTATCTTACATGAGTATCATCAGGTTAATTGGCTATACTCCCCAGGTGCAGTTTAAATGGGGTCCCCAGGCCCTATAAGAATCCCCCCTAACTCCATTCAGAATATCGCTGGTGGTCTACGTTGCAGCCTTCCCCCCTGATGTCCTCTACATCCCAAACAGGACAAATAAAAAAATGTAAAAAAAACGTAACCTGGAGTTAATCTATGCCCCTCATATCTCAAGCCCCATTCTAAATAACCACCCCCCACTCCCTGTATCCTCCCCAAGCTTACCCCACGGGTATCATCGTTCAGCATTGCCAGCTGGTCCCAGTTTCTCATTTGTCCTGCATATGAGTGGCAAAAGAGCAGCTGGGATTAGCTTGTGCCATTTTCAAATAATGATGCCAGCTCTCTTTGGTCTACAAAGGAATTTAGGGAAAACCTGAGGAGTTTGGGGGTGGGGGGGTGAGCATTTATTTTCCAATGGGAGCGGGGTTGCAGGCACAGGCTTAAGGTTCACTAACATTTTTTTTAAAGATATGGTTGTGCTGGAAGGAGTCGCATATAGATCACTAGGACATTATTTGGGTGAGGAGGACTCTTTCAGAACCTTGTGGCCCCTTTAAAAGATGGTGGTACCAGGATTGGGGGGGGGGGGGGATGGGGGCTTCAGTTGCACATTGTCATAGCCAGGATTGCATGCTTTTCCCAACTGCGGCAAAGCAAGTAAAGGAATCTGCCGGATTTTTTAATCTGCAGTATCCAGGTTCACTAAACCAGTGTTTCCCAGCCCTCTCCTGGAGGCCCGCCTAACAAGTTCGGTTATAAGGATATCTTTTATGAATATGCATGAGACAGATCTGCATACATTTGGAGTGCCAGATGTGCAGATCTATCTTGTCCGTATTCGTTGTAGAAATCCTAAAACCTCACTGGCCGGGTGTGCCTCCAGGAGAGGACTGGGACTCGCTGGTTTAATGAATCCTGTGGGAATTTTCTTGCAGTATCATGCTATTTTACTGCAGTGTAGTAAATAGGCCCCTATATTCATTAGATGTGTCAAGCAAACTTTAAATGATAAAGATTATGGGATAGATCTCTGGAGTGCTCCACAATTCATTAGGGGTAGGGAGAGAAGGACATATTTCATTCTGAGTTCTTCCATATAAAAAACATTTGAACCAAGAAGGTGCCATATCACTTCCCATCGAGCCTGCAAGCCATTCCAATAGGTTAACGTGGTCAATGGCACAGAATGCTCGAGTTACATTCAGTAATATTACAAAAGAAACAGAGAGCCTAACTTTCACCCCTATCTGCGGCAGAACATTTACAGGTGTAAGTGGACTGGACATGTGGAGATTCATGCTAGTGTTTTGTAAACTGTGCGGCGGGAGGCCAGCAGTAAATCGTCAATGAGAGATGCCAGCACCGTTTCCATGCTATAGCCTGGCCTAAAACCAGACTGCCTGCGTTCCAAATAATTAACTTCATTGACGAACTTATTTTGTTTGTAAAACTACCGCTTGTTTAATTAATTTGACTTAGAAAGGGATCTTGAATGCTGGCCAAAAGCTGTCTAAATTTGTTGAATCCAGTGAAGGCTTTTTTTTTTAATATAGCATGAATCATTGCCCTTTTCAATGAATTTATAGCCTGCTCTTTGCTAAGGAAGCATTTATGATACACAAAATTTAAACGAGTGCCCTTCCCCCCAGCCTTTGTGCCCTTAATTATCTATGAAGGGCATAGTTCAAATAAACAGAATCTGAGATTTGTGTTGACTGGGAGGATAGCTGTAAAGGACCTTGCACACGCATCCATATACGCACATATATATAGCCAAGCGCAGATTTACCCCATTTATTTTCTGACCCACGTTAACACGTACCTAGAATTCTACCTTGCAGCATTCAAGCATATTTTTAAAATATGCATGAACAGATATTCAAGTTAGCCGGTTAAGTTCCAACTTATCCAGCTAACTGGGTTATTTATCAGTTTGTGTTAGGGCTTTAACGTGCACAGTGATTTACTGCCAGAAATAACTACACCCTTTTTTTTACGGCGTGGTAAAAAAACAAAACATTTTAGTGCGCTGCCACGGCTGTTATCGCAGATTGCAGGTATTATCAGCCACACCTACCAGGACCTCCTGGCATAAAAACACCCGTTCTTACCTGGTCTGCCTTCCTAAACCCATAATGTTTGTGGTAAGTTTACTTGGAGGGGATACTGGATGCTTCGGGAGGCTCGCCACAGACAACAACAAGCAGAACAGCAACAACAACCTCAAGAACAGGCAAGGACAGTTCCACGCCCTCCTAGGGAAGCCCCTGCATCAGAGCGCGAGCCACTGGCCCCACAGGCAGCCACGGTGGAGGAGATTCAGGGAGCGCACCTTTCCTCCATGTGCCTCATTGCTGGGCATGCCAGAGGATTATGTGGTCACCAGGTCTCACCTCAGCTCTCAGGCTATCCTGGATTTATATGAAGAATTCCGGGGGGGATCTGGATCCGGTCACGGAAAGGTCCCACGCTGTGCCGAGCCTCACCAAACTGTCGGCCACCCTGCATTTCATGGCAACCAGCTCCTTCCAAACGACAGTAGGGGTCGGTAGGAATGTCCCAAACCACTTTTTCCGTCAGAGACAGCTGTTATGACCTGGTCCAGTCTCTGACCGCATTAATCATTACGTAGCATTTCCTCAGGACAGGCAGGACTTCATGGAATTGAAGAGGCTTTTATGCCATTGCTAACTTTCCCAATGTTCTGGGAGCTATCGAGTGCACTCACGTGGCCATCATTCCACCCCGTGACAGGGAGGAGATCTTCTGCAACAGAAAGCTCTTCCACTCCATCGACGTGCAAATGGTCTGTGACACTCGAATGTGCATCCTTGATGAGGTGGCCCAGGTACCCAGGAGACAGACACGATTCCTTTATACTTAGGCAATCGGGCATGTGCGAAAATATTCAGGACGGCCTCTACACTGACGGTTGGCTCTTAGGTAAGAGAGATGCTTCTTTCTATATTCCCTCTCTGGCTATGTGTTTGTGGCAAAGGCACAGACATGGGAGGGGGGGGGGGTGGGGGCTGTGGGGGATATAACAGAATCACTGACATGACAAATGGCTTGTACACTTAAAATGTCTGCAGGGATTGCATTTTTCTGCCCATGCTCGAGTGGCCTGCTAATCTTATAAGGGCAAGCAATGCACTTGCCAGAAAGCTTGGTGTGCGAGCAGAGTTCTGATTGGATCATATCAGTATAATCACAATGCCATTCTAAATAAGGTCCCTGTGGTTTTGGAATATGTCCACTAGGGGTCACTGCACCTCTACGGGGATTTGCAGTAGCACATATTGGACAGCAGGCACTACACACTTTCTATGTGTTCACTTTAAAAAGTGCCCTTTTCCTATACTTCCATTAGGAGCAGTTAAAATCTCACTAGTTAACAGAGATGTGAATCGGAACCGGAATTGGTTCCGATTCCGGGTTCGGGGACTATCGGGGAATTTTTTTCGTGCGGTCCGATCGTTTTCTTTTTATTGGCTGCACCCGAGCCGATAAACAAAAACCCACCCCGACCCTTTAAAACACATCCTTTAGCTTCCCCCACCCTCCCGACACCCCCCCCCCCAAAACTTTTTAAAAGTACCTGGTGGTCCAGTGGGGGTCCCGGGAGCGATCTTCCACTCTCGGGCCGTCAGCTGCCATTAATCAAAATGTCGCCGATGGCCCTTTGCCCTTACCATGTGACAGGGTATCCATGCCATTGACTGGCCTCTGTCACATGGTAGGAGCACTGGATGGCCCGCACCATTTTTAAAGATGGCGCCGGCCGTCCATTGCTCCTTCCATGTGACAGGGGCCGACCAATGGCACCGGTAGCCCCTGTCACATGGTAAGGGCAAAGGGCCACTGGCGCCATTTTGTTTCCTGGCAGCTGACGGCCCGAGCACGGGAGATCGCTCCCAGGACCCCCGCTGGACCACAACGGATTTTAGGCAAGTTTTGGGGGGTCCGGAGGGTGGGGGGGGTTGTAATTAACTAAATTGTAAGGGGGTGGGTTTTTTGGTTGTTTTTTTTTAATAAAAGTGCCCCTCCCCCTCGCGCTAACCCGAACAACAAATTTTCCTTGTAGTTTGGGGAAAACCCGAAAGTGTATTTTTCAAACCAGTGACCAATAGTGAACACATATAGTCAACTGTTTCAAATAAAGTATATGTCTTTGGTAATCACATTCTGCAAGGATAAGATAGCAAATAGCAGATAACATTGTAAATGAACTGAACAGCACATTCTGTATAGATCTGTAAATACATTTTGAAATGACATCATTACATATAGAGGCTTAGTATCTTATCCTTTTGGCACAATCATGATTACAACAAAGAACAGAAAGCAAAAGTGACACCTTCAATAGTTACAGTACAGCTCTAATGTTTGAGCTGATAGCAGCCTTACTATGTGATGGCAAGGAAAAAGCCCCAGACAGTCCATATTAGGGATGTGAATCGTTTTTCAATGATTAAAATTATCGTCCGATAATTTTAAAATCGTCTTAAATCGTTAAAGAACACGATACAATAGGAATTCTAACTATTTATCGTTAAAAAATCGTTAATCGGGTTAGTGCGCACTAACGGGAGTTAATGCGCACTAACCGGGAGTTAGTGCGCACTAACCAGGAGTTAGTGCGCACTAACAGAAAATGATACAAATTGACACTTTTCAGGTCAGTTAGGAATGAATATGTATTCCTATTGGCTGGCTGCCCTGTTATTTATTGATGTTACCAAGGTTCCCACTGAGGTGATGGTTGGGGGGATGGTATCAGGAATAGGGCACTGAGTGCAGGAAGATCACAACACTCCTGGTATCAGGGTTAGGGCACTGTGTGCAGGAAGATCACAACACTCCTGGTATCAGGGTTAGGGCACTGTGTGCAGGAAGATCACAACACTCCCGGTATCAGGGTTAGGGCACTGTGTGCAGGAAGATCACAACACTCCCAGTATCAGGGATATGGCACTGAGTGCAGGAAGATCACAACACCCCTGGTATCAGGGATAGGGCTGGGACGGAGCTAGGGCTTCACCTGCTTCATCCCCTCTTCCTGCTAGTTGAGCCCTTTGATTCTAGAGGTTGGCAGGACTCAGGCAATGGTCCTACAGGGCAAAGATGAATAGAGAGTCTGGAGCCAGGCTGAGGTCAGGGGAGGCAACAATCACAGAATCACCGGGTAGAGGCCAAAGGTCAGGACAGGCAGCGAGAAGAGCAAGCGTCAGTAGCAGGAGAGACAAGAGAGTGGTCCATGTCCCAAACAATCGGCAGGCGGAAGGCAAGTGGTCCATGTCCCAAATAATCGGCAGGCGGAAGGCAAGAGCGGGGTCCATATCCAAGAGAGAGTTCAATACCAGGAATCGGGCCGAGACAGATAGGGATGGGGTAGAGACAAGACACTGAGGAGCAAGGCAAGACAGGGCAAACAAGGCAGGACAAAAGAAACAAGGCAACCGAGGCAAGGTAACAAGGTAAGACAGCAAAGACAAGACAACAAAGGCAAGACAAGGAGACAAAGTAACTAGGAGCAAGACAAAGCATAGAGGAAACAACACGCACTGCTAGACAGGAGGACCTGTTGCTTAGCACCAGCTGGGAGCAGGGTGAGGGTTTAAATACTCAGCCGGCATCAACCTCATTTCCACACAACCTAGCCAGTTTTCCACTGTGGAGCCAACAAAAGGAAGGGACAGGTGCGCGTGCCTAGGGAACAGTGTAGCATAGCAGAAGCAATGGCGGTCCTTGGTGTCCTCGATGATATTGGTGCCAGTTGGCGGCATCCCAGCCATGAAGAAAGGACTTTTTGCGTTGGGGTTCAGTGATTGGTCAAACGTAACAATTTTATAAAATGCAGGTATATCCAGGACATGACCAGTGCCACAGTTTGTCCACCAGTTTGCACAGTCTACAGCTAAGTTCTCAAGACCCCCTGTTTCTTTAGGCTGCACTCCCTCCAGTTAACCCAGACCCCTCAATCAGTTGATATGTGGCTAGAAATTACCCCTCAGTTATAGCAGAAGTAAAGTTGTGCTGAAATGGATCTGGATGCGCACCCATGTGAATACATTTATTTATTTTATTTATTTAAAAACTTTTCTATCCCGTCGTTTAGTGGTGTACCATCACAACGGTTTACAGATAGGCACATAAATAAGTCTGGTTAGGATTATAAATTAGCTAGTAGGTGCCAATAAAGTTTCGGTTACATGACTCAAATAATATACGCTATTTGGATTGTGGATTGGAAATTCCATTTATATGAATAATAGGATATCCATATGAGAATACTGTACTCTTAAATTAATCTTTAGGTATGAGAAAAAATAATAAATAATAAAGGAGGGATAACTGCTATTTGTTGACTTTTAACAGTGTGCCGGAGTTCTCTTTCTTGTCCACTAGTATTCCTTACTCCCCACTCTCATTGTGAAAAGCTTTTTTGAAGAGCCATGTTTTTAAACTTTTTTTAAAAAGTTTTAGATCTTTCATTAGTCTTATTTCGAGTGGCAGTGTGTTCCATAATATTGGACCGGCCAGGGATAGTGCTCTCTCTCTTACTTGCGTCAGTTTTGCTGTCTTTACAGAGGGAATGGTTAGTAGAGCTTTATTGGCTGATCTTAGATTTCTCTGGGGGACATGTAGTCCTAGTGCAGTGTTTAGCCAGTCAGTATTTTCCTCATAGATTAGTTTGTGGATTGTGCATAGTGTTTTAAATTGCACTCTTTGTTCAATTGGCAGCCAGTGTAATTCAGCGAGTGTTTGAGTGATGTGATCTCTTCTGCTTTTTCTGGCTGCAGAGTTCTGTAAGATTTGGAGTGGTCTTAGTGTTGATTGTGGTAATCCAAGGAAGAGTGTGTTACAATAATCTATGCTCGTGAATATAAGTGCTTGAAGAACAGTTCTAAAGTTCGCTTGGGTTAATAGGGGTTTTAGCCTTCTAAACCATAAGTTTGGCATAACCTTCCCTAACTTTCACTGATATGTGTTGCTTAAGATTGAGTTCATTGTCAATTATTACACCTAGGTTTCTGGCTTTTTCGTTTAGTTCCACTATCTGATCCTTTTTAAGTTTGATGGGATTCTGTATTAATTCAGTGGTTTTTCTTTCAAGATGTATGAATTCTGTCTTTTCAATATTAATTACCAGTTCCATTTGGCTTAATAGTTGTTTTATTATATCTAGGTACAACATTGCTAAGTTTAGTGTTTTTTCAATTGTTTCCTCTACTGGTAGGATTAGCTGAATGTCGTCAGCGTATATGTAGTGTATGATCCCTAGTCCTGCCAAGAGGTGGCATAGAGGCAGCATGTAGATATTAAATAGAGTCGCCGAAAGTGCTGACCCCTGTGGGACCCCAGTCATTAGCTTGATTTTGTCTGATATTGTGTTTTTTATCTGTACCTGAAAAAATCTATTGTGTAGGTAGGAGCGGAACCACTCAATTGTTTTGTTTTGTAGTCCTATTTCTTCAAGCCTTTTTATTAGTATGCTGTGATCTACTGTGTCAAATGCTGCTGACAGGTCTAGTAATATCATAATGTAGTATTTTCCGCTGTCAAACCCCCGTAATACATTATCTGTTAGTGCGATTAGTAATGTTTCAGTGCTATAGTGTTTTCTGAAGCCGTGTTGTGAGGGGTAAAGTATGTTATTGTTGTCTAGATGTTCAGCCAGTTGCTTTTGTACTGTTTTTTCTATTAATTTAGCAAGCATGGGTAAGTTTGAAACAGGTCTATAGTAACTTAAGACATATATAGATGCGTGCATATCTCTCAGCGCATTACTGGAATGCCCATCAACATTCCGTCCTCTCTATTCCCAATGCGAGATATTCGCGCACCTGTACTTGTGCGTGCATATGGCTGTTTTATAAAACTGGGTGGCTGCGAATAAGCAATACATGCGCATCCATCTCCCAGTTTTGGTGCATGCATAGATTTTTAAAATTCACCTTGCAGAGTTTACCCCTACCTGCACAATTATTAAATTACCCTCTTATTAATTAACATTCACAGATGTAAGAAAGGCATGTGGATGTTTTTTGCACAATACTTTGGGGTGATTTTGTTACAGTCCACATAAAAAAAAAATCAGCAAAAATACATAAAAGTTACAACAATCTTTAAAGCAAACTTACGTACATGTATTTGTTTGGAAAACTATCCTACCAAAGTTATCACATGCAATTATACCAGCTAAATTCAAATATATGCATCTGTGTCCTGTAACTGGGGATGCCTGGGCTCAATTCACATACATTTGTGCGCATACAGGACATATGCATGAAAGTTTACCCATCTTTTGTGTCGGGCAGTTTTATTTTCGCAACTAAATCACTGCTTTACCAGTGGAAATGAATTTAACAGTTATTCCGAATCCTCCCCTTGTGCTTTGACCATAACGTGTCCTCATTTACTAAGCATTTTTTTTCCATAAACACGGAATGAGAGAAAAGCCGTAGTAAACCTGGCCCTTAGATCGTTCGTTGTATTTGAAGTGCTGGATAGGAATATCATTTATTGATCTTGATTCTGCCGAACGTGCTTTGACATTAACAGTCTGTTATCATTTCAGGCAAATGTGAATGTGGGCAGTGCACGTGTTTTCCTCCTGGAGATAAAAGAGTTCATGGCAAGAACTGTGAATGTGACGATCGTCAGTGTGAAGACATGGATGGGAAAATCTGTGGGGGTGAGTAGTAATCAGTTTCATTTTAGCACCGGATTTTCATTTTGATTCTTTTTATTTTTGCCAACTTTTCTGTGGTTTTCTTTTTCCTTTAGTTTTTAGACAATAGATAATATTTACAATTATTTTAGACAATAGATAATATTTACAATTATTTTAGTACCTTGTATTCACCACTATCTCACAGATAGCAAATGGAAGAACATTATTTTATGGGCAGCGCTTTTGCATTCTGGGGATTATAGAAAGAGTTGCTTCTTTATTGTTTGAGCTCTGGTGTAGATTGTTTTAAATATGACTGAATGTCACATTGAATTTTATATTGGTGGTGAAAATGGTAGAAATTGATCATTAAAGGTTTCTGCTAAACAACTAGGTTTGTCAACCGTCCAGTATTCGGCCTTTCCTAGATGGTTTCCCTAAAGTGAGGCTGGTGACCAACGGACCAGAAAAAACTGCGATATATGTACCACTCTTCTGTCCCGACCAGCCAGGACTCCCCCCGCTCCCTCTCCCCCTCTCCCATTGCCCTGCCCCTTTTCCTTATTCCTCATGCGTGCACAGGTACAGACTCACATATTTTGTGGCTTTTTAAAATCTGCGTTGCTCGCGCAGCCCACATATGCAGGTATGTGAGCATTTTTATGTGCACGCTTTTAAAATCAACCTGTGAGTTTCTTCCATAATCCTTGCTTTTGTGGATTTTTTACATATATTCTAATGATTTACTCATAGAAATACTTAAAATTCTGTTTTGATTTATTAAAGTATTTTATATTTTCCTTGATTAAATTCAGTATACGTGGTTACATTATCAGAACTCATATGAATATATCGAGTTGTGTTTTACCAGTAGGTTTACATACATAAGTGGAGGCCAGGGAATAGCTCTCACCCGGCCATTTTTATCATAGAGTTGGGGGCGTTCGCTCCTCCTCTGCCTCCGGTCTTCAACCCCACCCCAGCCCACCCCATAGAGCCTGGCCTGTGGCATCCTCTGCCACCTGACCCTGTGGTTATGTTTTAAAAATTAAAACATGGTGATTGATTGCATTTGGGGGGGGGGCAGATGGGTAGGGAGTGCCAAGCCAAGAAGGTTTAAATTGTTGGCAGCCTTTCTCATTACCTCTTATCTTGTGTGCAACAGCTGTGGATAAACAAGTCGTAATCGGACTGGCCAGAGGTCATGGAGTTGTCCTCGACCATGCGGCAGTTTGCCCAGTCAACAGTGAGGAGGCCTTTGTGGTGCTTCATCCAGCGGAGGGTTCATTCTTCTTAATCCATGAAAACAGGTCCTCTTTCAATTGTTCTCAGGTTGCGGGGGATCCTCAAGAGAGCTACTTGGTGCCCGGGCAGAGATCCTCAGGCCTACAGCATGAATTCCTTCCAGACTGGAGCAGCCATGCTGGCAGCCTAGGCGGGTAATGAGGTGGAAGCCATTCAGAGCACTGGTCATTGGTGATCGAGGGCCTTTGCTTTGTACATTTGCCTGGGGCCTGATGGGATGTTGGTAAGGTCTGTTTAATTTCACCTGTTGTTCTTTTCTTGTACGTGTTCACTTGCGTTTAGAGGACAAAGGGTGTGCCTGGGTTGTGGGCCACTCTTTTGTTTATTGCGCTCATGAGAGAACGATCCTCCACCCTTATGGCGCACATCTGGGACTGGCTTCAGAGGGAGTCAAACTTTGTTGGTGCAGCTTGAGAGACCTGCATTGGGACCAATTGATGGAGTTTGGATAATGGATGCTGGGATCTTTTCATCCACCTGAAGCAGTCATCATTCATTTAGGAGGTAATAACCTTGGGTGTTGGTCTAATATGGACCAAATTTTGCAGCTTTGAGGAATATGTTCCCAGACTCGAAGATGAGTACTTGTGACTTGAATTGGCCACTGTTGGAAACAGGTTAATGGGCTTGATGGTCCCTTGGTCTGAAACAGTATCACATATTTTATGTTCTTATGTTCCGGGAAAATGGCAGTTTAAGGCGGCACTATGCAGGCTGTTAGGCCTGGTCTACCTGCAGCTGTTTGGGCACACTGACCAGTTGATATTTCACCTCTACCATTGGGACTGTGATGGGGAGGTTTTGGCAAGATGCTTACTGGGGATGGTTAACATGGGAAGCCAGGACTGGTGGTAAGCCAGCACTGCTGGGTTGTGTCGGTGTTGGCTAGCATGTTGTGGCAGTGTCGGCTACCATGTTGGTTAGGGGATTAAAGTGGCTTGTGAATATTAGTTTGGGCTTGGATAATTTGTTGTATTAACTTATATTGAACTGCGGCCTTATGTTTAATCCACTTTTTGTGTATGAGTGTTTTTGGTTAGGCTAGGCTTTGGCAGGGTGGAGATGGAGCAAACAACAATTTGTCCCAGCTGATCATGTCACATCAATTTGCAAAACGTACTAGATTTTGATCAGAATTAGTTTTGGGGCATTTGAGCAATAACTGGAGCATTTTTGCTAAAGCTTTGTATATAATTTCACTCATATGTAATTTTTTTAATTGACATTTCTGGGTTTTTCAATTATTCACCGAAAAGCAAAGCTAAAAAATTGCATATTGGTTATTTTTGTTGTATAAAACATCACATCAGTGTTTTGCTAGCTGGTTCAATCTGTATTGTCTCACTCTATTATGGGAAATGCATTATACTTCTCCTTTATACAACTTGCAAATCCATTATTTCAAGGAATTTGAGAAGTTACATGAATATGACTTACTACAGCTTGTTGCTATGGGTCCCTGAATCTATTACTACCATGATGTGTGTAAAACTGGAAATGCAAAAAAGAAGTAAGCATTTCAATTCAGAGAAATGGTACAAGGGAGGTGTTACGAGCCCATCCCACGAGCAGCCTCTCACTTCCCGCGCCAGCCAGCGTCCAACCATCCCCTGGCCCGATGCCGCAGGACATCTCCTTCTTGCTGTCTAGGCCGCCCCGAACCGCCACTGCCACTCCCGTGCAGCCCGACGCCGCTGTACGTAGCAGGAGGGGCCTCCGCCGTGGTTTTCAGCTTCTTCGTGGCAGGGGAGCTGCCGCTGATCCGCCTCTTCATGCAGCATGGAAGCCGCAGACGACTATCTCTTCATGCAGCATGGAAGCCGTCGCTGACCTTGCATCTTCGCGGCACGGAAGCCGCCGCCGGGATGCCTCTTCGTGCGGCAGGAGTTCCGCCGACGCCACTGCCCACTCCTGCTTCCCCGGGTCTCTGCATAGGCAGGCGCGTGTGCCTCTATTCTTCATTTAAAGGGCCAGTGGAGGGAAAAGCCCCGCGGCCCCAACACATGATGTCATCACTCCGTGCCTCGTCCAGCCCTATAAAAGGGCTCAGCTTGTTCTCAGGGCCTTCGAATCGGATCTTCACATTTTCCTGTGGTATCTCTCTCTGGTCAAGGTCCCCCGTGGTCGTCTCATGTCTAGATGGCTCTTCCTTAGATGTTCCTGATGTTCCTGGTCTCCTTCTGATGTTCCTGGTCCTGTTCCTCGTCAGAGCTCCTTCATCGCCTGTTCCATGTTCCTGATGTTCCATGTTCCAGTCCTGGTCCTGATGTCCCCGTCTCCGGCTCTTCATCCTGCTTCCAGGTTTCCTGCTTGTCCACGTTTCCTGGCGTGCCACCATTGTGGTCCTTGACTAGCCCATGGGGGGCTGTGTAGGGTGCTTCGTGGTGCAAGGCCTCTCTTCATGTGTGCAGTTCAAGTCCAGCTACAGCCCGTGCTTGAACACTCTCACCTTCCACCGCGTGTCTTGGGGCTCTTCCCTGAGCCGCACCATGGCCCAGGGGCTCACATTCCTTTAGAGCAAGCGACCGCACCTCCGCACTCGCAACAGGAGGGAGCTACTACAGGAAAGATAGGTTGCACAGTTTTAAATATACTGATTCTTAGTGATTATATTATATATTATTTATCACATTATCATCCAAAGAATTTTCAGTAGGCAGTTTTATCACTGTCATCATTTTTGGATTCCATGGGGGAATAGTTTAGGGTACACAGTTCTAACAGGCTATCATAAATGATAAATATACTAGTTTATGGTAATTATGTATACTGTTACTTATTAATGATTGGATAGACTTGCAGAGGATTGTTTTCTAAGGCATTTACCCTGATAAATAAACATTTACTAGAGTAAGTTGGCCTGGCTGAAAGATTGCCCTCCTTAACCCAGCTCAAAACATGCACAAGCTTCAACAATGTAAGTACTTTTAGCCATGTTAAAAAGCTTCATTCCTGGGGCTTTGTTTACAGCAGGAAGGAAAGCAGCATGCATACATTTGATTTTCACATGTACATGTGGTATTTTGCTTCCGATCAGCCACCCACACAAATAGCAAGAACAAAATACACATGCGATTTGTATGCTCATACATTTAGGGGCAGATTTTAAAAGCCTTGCGCGCGTAATTCCAGCCGGATTTACGCACGCAGGGGACTTGCGCGCCGGCGGCCTATGCTGCATAGGCCGCCGGCGCGCGCAAAGCCCCGGGACGCACGTAAGTCCCGGGGCTTTGCTTGGGGGGCATGTCGGGGGTTGTCTCGGGGGTGGTGTGGCATTCGGGGGCGTTCCGGGGGCAGGGCCATGGGCGAGGTGCCGGCCCGGGGGCATTCTGGGGGCGTGGCTGAGGCCTCCGAACAGGGCAGTTGTAACTTTCTTAACAAAGGTGGGGGGGGGGATTTAGTTAGGGCTGGGGGTTAGGTTAGGTAGGGGAAGGGAGGGAAAGGTGGGGGGGGGGCCGGAAAATAGTTCCCTCCGGCAGGCTGCTCGGCTCAGCGTGCGCAGGTTGCACAATTGTGCACCTCCCTGCGCGCGTCGACCCTGGATTTTATAACATGCACGCGGCAGCGCACGCATGTTATAAAATCGGGCAAAGATTTGTTCATGCCGGGTTGCACTAACAAATCTACGCCCACGCATAACTTTCAAAATCTACCCCTTAGATTCCATTTGAAAATTAGGTTCCAAGTACTCATGTATAAAAGTCCATGTGTAGCTTGCAACTAGGCAGTCTACTTTAAAGAGCCCCATAGTTGTCCAGTTGTATAAAGGGCTGTTGGTCTTCAGCAGCTGAATTTGTACATTATGATTCAGACTGCGACACTTAATAAATGGTCAGTTAATTGTAATGTGATTCAGACTGAGACAATAAATGGTCAGGTAATTGTAATGTGATTCAGACTGAGACACTTAATAAATGGTCAGGTAATTGTAAAGTGACTTGCTGGATAAAGTTGGTCACCATTCCTTCATTATGAAAATCCCAAAGACTTTTGTTTCTACTGATAAAAATGGTAATTAGCAAGTATTTGGTTATCAGTAAACTATTGAGGAATTTGATTTAAAAAAAAAACTCAAGAAATGTTTATCTCTTGGTTTCTTCTTTCCAGCTTGCCTCATGTTTTATCTTTTTAATTGGATCTGTCTTGGGAATTAATTTAGGAAATTATGTGCAGAGCTGATTGATGCATAAAAGAACAATATTTTTCGAAAGATAAAAAATGTGATTGTTATGTTTATCTAACTTGCACCTTCATTCACTCTCTTTGCAGAACATGGCATCTGCTCTTGTGGTCGGTGCATTTGTGAGGCTGGATGGTTTGGAAAACAGTGCCAGTATGCAAGAAAATGTAATATGACAGAAGAAGAAAGCAAAAGCTTATGTGAATCAGCAGACGGCCTACTGTGTTCAGGAAAGGGTAAGCAGCTGAAGCTAAGCATTTTGAAGAAAATGAACTAAATGCATCCAAACAAGCATATGCAACCTTTACTATATGTCATTTACTAATGCTTTTAGAGTCCATTTAATCCAATTGTATTATTAATCTTTCAATATCAAATATCTCTTGTAAGCTTTAGCATTTGAAAGCCAAAAATATGTTTATAAATTAGGATGTACTTTGTAATATCACTGAAAAATTGATTACACAACCAGTCTTTGTAGTCATGCATTTTTCTTTATGGATAGGTTAGGATAGATTTCCATACATTGAATATGTATAGTTTTAAATTTTAGGACTGGAAGCTGTGTGAACTATAATGACATGCTATAGATGGCCAAATTACTCATTCTAGATTGGGTGAAAATAACTGAATCAGACAAGAGGAGATCAATATTCAAAACTAAACATTTAAATGGATAAGATGAAGTTAGGTGCATAACTTGCCATTTAGATGGCTAACTTGTGAGTAACAATAATCTACCACAAAACAGTGATCTATATTTATAATAAATCAAAAAAGGGAACAAAATTTCCAATCACTGTAATTATCTTACAAACAAGAATAATTTATTTGAGTGATATAATCAAAATTTGCTTCTTAAATACCTCTATCAGTGATCATATTTTTTTTACATTTTTTAAAATAATTTTTTCACCATATTAAAAAAGGAAAAAATATGTTAAACTTTCAACCAACCCCCAAAAACTTTTTTTCCATTTTTAATATGGTGAAAAAATTATTTAAAAAAATGTAAAAAAATATGATCATTAATAGTGGTATTTAAGAAGCAAATTTTGATTATATCACTCAAATAAGTTATTCTTGTTTGCAATATAATTACAGTGATTGAACATTTTGTTCCTTTTTTTGATTTATTATATATAATTCATGAGTAAGCCATCTAAATGGCTTTGAATATTAACCTCCTCGAGATAATTTTCAACTCTGTTGTTATGGTATAAAGGCTAATATTCAGTAAGCTGTATAGTGAACAAGTTATCCGGCTAAAGATAACTTGTCCCCAGAATGGTAGCAGAGAGGAGGCTGGAAACTATAGGCCAGTTTGCCTCACGTCGGTGGTAGGAAAACTAATGGAGTCTCTGTTGAAGGAAAGGATGTAGTGAATTATCTGCAATCAGGTGGCTTGCTGGATCCAAAGCAACATGGATTCAGCAGGGGAAAGGTCCTGTTAGATGAATCTTCTTGATTTTTTTCAGTGGGTAGAGAACTGGATCAAGGAAGAGTGCTCGATGTGATCTACTCATTTTTCAGCAAAGCTTTTGATACGGTCCTGCATAGGAGGCTTGTGAATAAAATGAGAAGCTTGGGAGTGAGCATCAATATGATGGCATGTATTTCATATTGGTTGACTGAAGAGAAAACATGTTAAACGAAGTGCCACAGGGATAAGTTTTGGGACCGGTTCTGTTCAATATCTTTGTGATTGACATTGCGGAAGGGATAGAAGGTAAAGTTTGTCTATTTGTGGATGATACTAAGAACTGCAACAGAGTGGACACACCTGAAGGAGTAGAGAGAATGAAAAGTGATTTAAGACATTTTGAAGATTTAACAACTGGAATTCAATGCCAAGAAGCGCAGAGTCATGCATCTGGGGTACAGTAATCCAAAAGAGCTTTATGTGACCGGAGGTGAAAGTCTGGTGTGCATGAACCAAGAGAGGGATTTTGAAGTGATAGTGTCTGGTGATCTGAAAATGATAAATGAATGTGACAAGGTGATAGCTAAAGCCAGAAGAATGCTGATAATGCCCTTAGTGAGGACTCACCTGGAGTACAGTGTTCAGTTCTAGAGACCATATCTCAAAAATGATAGAGACAGAATGGAGGCGGTCCAGAGATGGGCGACCAAATTGGTGCAGGGTCAGTATTGAAAGACTTATGAGAAGAGACTGAAGGATCTTAATATGTATACTCTTTAAGACAGGAGGTGCAGGGGAGATATGACACAGAACTTTTAATAATGCACAAATATCAAACCTTTTCCATCATAAAGGAAACAGCAGAACTAGGAGTCACAAAATGAAACTCTAGGGGGAATAACTCAGAACCAACATCAGGAAATATTTCTTCATGGAGAGGGTAGTGGATGCTTGGAATGCTCTTCTGGAAGAGGTAGTGAAGAAGAAAATAGTCAATGAATTCAAAGGGGCATGGGAGAAACATTGTGGATCCCTAAAGGCTAGTTGACGGCAGTGGCAGGAGTTCTCCAAGGCACCATGAGAGGAACCAAGAAGCAGCAAAAGTGGGAAGAACAAGGCTTCAAAAGAGGGCACCAACAACTGTGGCATGAGCCCTTGAAGGCACCATCAAAGTGGCATCAACATCCTAAGGTATCATCAAGAGGGAACGAAGTAGAAAAGGTGACAGAAAAACCTCCAAGGGACCGATAAAGAGAAAAAGAGTATAAAGAGTGGCATCAACACACCATAGCACCATGAGAGGTGCAAAGCCGATATTCCAGTATCTGGCCCGAATGTCCAGCCTTGACTGAGGCATCGGGATCAGGATTTCAATCATGGTCTTTGCATAGGGCCTAGGTGGAGGTAGCAAAGACCACCATGGTCTAGGCTTATGCAAGGCCAAGGATTCAGCCTGGGCATGGGCCTCATCAGTGGACCCACCCCAGTCCGAGTAAGTGAGGGCTGGGGGAAGCTCCTGACCCCGGCATTTTCCAGGTGGGAGAGATGGGTGGTGACGATGGGAGGCCTCGGGAAGCCTTGTTCTATTTTTTTTTTTAATGTTTATTTTGTTTTTCTATACTAAAGAAAACAAAATAAACATTATTCATGGAAGAAAACACCACAAAAATGAAATTTAACAAAACATTTTTTCCAACACATCCCTAATATTAGGCATGGCAAGTAGCAGAGCGGTAGAAGTAAGACCCCTTAATGTGATATAAGGAGCAAATCAAGCAGGTAAAGCTTTAGCACCGAGTGATATAAAGGACATGGCAGGTTGGCGATAGCAGTAAGATTCCTAAAGTGGCATATCTGGGGCATGTCAAGAATGTATATGTCAGGAAGATCGCTAAGGCGGCATAAGGGGCATGGCAGGTAGGCAGAGTAGTAGTGATAAGTTGGTATATTTGAGGCATGACAGGTAGGCATGTGGTAGCAAGTGATGTTTTAGTAGTAAAATTGATTGATGGCTGGATATTTTGTTTTTTAGAGATATAGCATTCATAATCAGTCATCTCCATTTTTTAAATCTCCTATACCTTAAATGTCATAGGTTTTCATTTCAGTTTTCACAAGAAAGGAAAAAGGGAGGGGAGGCAGTTGCTCTTATCTATTAGGCAGGTTTGCCTTTGAAAAGAAGAAGCTTTGAGATAGGCAATGCATGTGAAAGTCTGCTGGTAATGTCGTCCTTCTGGTAAACTTGAAAAGGATATATTGTTTAATTAATTTTGTTGTATCCTTTATTTTACAGTCAGAAAATGTTTTATTGCTCAGTGATCTAAATATTCATGAGGACAGTAAACGCATGGGTGTCTTTACTGCTTTTCAATATCTGTTAGAGACATCTAGTTTGTGCAATTGATTTCACAGCCAACCCACAGGGAGGCTATGAGAGGCTTCTAGGAAAAGTAAAAAGTCATGGGATAGGAGGTGATGTCCTTTCGTGGATTACAAACTGGCTAAAAGACAGGAAACAGAGAGTAGGATTAAATGGACAGTTTTCTCAGTGGAAGGGAGTGGACAGTGGATTGCCTCAGGGATCTGTATTGGGACCAGTGCTTTTCAATATATTTTAAAATGATCTGGAAAGGAATATGACGAGTGAGGTAATCAAATTTGCAGATGATACAAAATTGTTCAGAGTAGTTAAATCACAAGCGGATTGTGATGAATTGCAGGAAGACCTTATGAGACTGGAAAATTGGGCATCTAAATGGCAGATGAAATTTAATGTGGATAAGTGCAAGGTGATGCATATAGGGAAAAATAACCCATGCTATAGTTACACAATGTTAGGTTCCATATTAGGAACTACCACCCAAGAAAGAGATCTAGGCATCATAGTGGATAACACATTGAAATCGTCGGCTCAGTGTGCTGTGGCAGTCAAAAAAGCAAACAGAATGTTGGGTATTATTAGAAAGAGAATGGTGAATAAAACGGAAAATGTCATAATGCCTCTGTATCGCTCCATGGTGAGACTGCACCTTGAATACTGTGTACAATTCTGGTCGCCGCATCTCAAAAAAGATATAATTGCGATGGAGAAGGTACAGAGAAGGGCAACCAAAATGATAAGGGGAATGGAACAGCTCCCCTATGAGGAAAGACTAAAGCGGTTAGGACTATTCAGCTTGGTAAAGAGACAACTGAGGGGGGATATGATAGAGGTGTTTAAAATCATGAGAGGTCTAGGACGGGTAGATGTGAATTGGTTATTTACTCTTTCAGATAATAGAAAGGCTAGGGGCACTCCATGAAGTTAGCATGGGGCACATTTAAAACTAATCGTTCTTTTTTACTCAACGCACAATTAAACTCTGGAATTTGTTGCCAGAGGATGTGGTTAGTGCAGTTAGTGTAGCTGTGTTTAAAAAAGGATTGGATAAATTCTTGGAGGAGAAGTCCATTACCTGCTATTAAGTTCACTTAGAGAATAGCCACTGCCATTAGCAATGGTAACATGGAATAGACTTAGTTTTTGGGTACTTGCCAGGTTCTTGTGTCCTGGATTGGTCACTGTTGGAAACAGGATGCTGGGCTTGATGGACACTTGGTCTGACCCAGTATGGCATGTTCTTATGTTCTTAACAGTATGAAGGTTTATTAGTTAAGGGTAGTAACCGCCGCACCAGCAAGTTACCCCCATGCACTCTTTTCTTCATTTCCATTCTTTAGCCTTTAGGGATCCACAGTGTTTATCCCATGCCCCTTTGAATTCTTTCACTGTTTTTGTCTTCACCACCTCCTCCGTAAGGGTATTCCAGGCATCCATCACCCTCTCCATGAAGAAATATTTATTGATGTTGGTTCTGAGTCATCATTTCGGGACCCCTAGTTCTACTGATTTGTTTCGAATGGATAAGGTTTGTCAATAGTGCATCATTAAAACCTTTCAGGTGTCTGAATGGTCTGTATCATATCTCCCCTGCACCTCCTCTCTTCTAGTGTATAAATATTTAGGTCCTTCATCCTCTCCTCATTAGTCATTTGATGGAAACCCCCCACCATTTTGGTCACCCTTCTCTGGATCGCCTTCATCCTGTCTCTGTCCCTTTTCACATACGTCTCCAGAACAACACAGTACTCAAGGAGAGTCTTCACCATTTTCAGAATGCTAGACACTATCACCCCAAGGTCCCTCTTTTGGTCTGTGCACAACAGCCTTTCATCCCCCATCACATACAGCTCTTTTGGATTACTGCACTCCTGATGTATGACTCTGCATTTCTTGGCATTGAAATCCAGCTGCCATATCTTACAGCTTCCTTAAATCACATGTCATTCTCTCTACTTCTTTGCAGATCTTAGTATCATCCGCAAATAGACACATTTTATCTTCTATTTCTTCCGCAATGTCGCTCACATAGATATTGCACAGAACCAGTCCCAACTGATCCTTGTGGCACTCCACTTAACACTGTTCTGTCTTCAGAGTTATTTCCATTTATCATAACACACTGTCTTCTATCCATCAACCAGATTGTAATCCACAACATCACCTTGGTGCTCATTCCTAAACTTCACATTTTATTCACAAACCTACTATGCGGGACTGTATCAAAGCTTTGCTGAAATCCGAGTAGATCATATCAAGCACTCTTCCTCAACCCAATTCTTTAGTCACCCAATCAAAAAAATCAATCAGATTTTTCCGACAGGATCTTCCCCTGGTAAATCCATGCTGTCTCGGATCCAGCAAACCTCCTGATTGTAGATAGTTCACTATCCTTTCCTTCAGCAGAGTCTCCATTAATTTTCCCACTACAAAGGTGAGGCTAACCGGCCTGTGGTTTCCAGCCTCCTCTCTGCTGCCATTCTGCTGCCACTCTTCTCCAATCATATGGCACTACTCAGGGATCTATTGAACAGGTCATGCAGTGAACCCACTAGCACATCTTTGAGTTCCCTCAGTATCCTGGGATAAACCTCATCTGGCCCCATAGTCTTATCCACTTTCAGTTTTTCTCTTCTGTAAATGGAGTTTCATCTACCCTCATCTCCATCTATGGTGTATATCAACCAGCATCGGTTCTTCTCCAGGGTCTTCTTTAGTGAACACCGAACTGAAGTATTTGATAATATATTTCCACCATTTCGTCATCTCTTTCCAAACAGTGTTCCTTGTCACCTTCGATTTCACTATACCACTTCAGGCCTCCTTTCTTTCTCTGACATATTTGAACAATATTTTTCTCTTCTCTTTACCTGTTTGGCACTTCTTTCTTCTGCTTGATGTTTTGCTTTCCTGATTTCTTTTTTCATCTCCCTCAGTTTTAACAGATATTCTTCCTTGTGTTCCTTTCTCTTGGGATCCTTTATGCTTTCATCTCCCGCACTCTAATACTGAACTACGCCATCTGTGATCACTGGATCCCAGATGATCATCTACTACATCAGTAGAAACACGGTCCCATTAGTAAGCACCCTATCTAGTAACTCCCTGCTCCTGTGTGAGTTCTGTTATCGGTTGATGGAACAGTTCTCCCTGTAGAGAATCCAGGATCTTCCTGCTTCTAGGAGATACTGCTGTCAGATGTCCCAATCAGCATCTAGAAAATTGAAATCCCCTAGCAATATCACCTCTCCTTTCCTATCAATTTTTGTGAATATCCTCCATTAAATCTCTATTTCTTCTGTATGCAATGAATGTCTGTATATTACAGACATCCACTGCATCCAGATTAACCTATAGTGCCTCCTCCTTACCTCAGAATCCCTTCAATTATGTTGGTACAATATTATTTTTTAAATATAATATTTTTTAAATATATTAATATAATTTTAAATATAATATTTTTAAATATAATCCTCCTTTTCTTCCTGACTGCATTGTAACCCAGTATAACTATAACTCAGTTCTGGGTTTCCGTATACCGTATCTCTGTCTCAGCCATTACATCCAAGTCATTTTCTTCCATGACTGCCGCTAGAGCGTTATTTCCTATTTTATGAGCGTTAGTGCACCCAAGCTTTCCAGATGTTGCTCTTTCTTTCCATATCTATACACGTGCTTTAGTGTTTTACCTACCTTAGGGATTCACCCATCCCTCGACAGTTCTAGTGTAAAGCCCTCCTCGGTAGGTTTGCCAGTCCGTGCTGCTCCCTTTCTCTGACAGATGAATTCCCGTCTCTCTCTGCTGAGCACTGCAGCCCTTGAAACCTCCCAGGCCCAGGAAGCTGGAAAGCTCTCATCAGCACCATCCTCACAGCCATTCATTTATTACCATTCATTAGCACATAAACAGTGAAAAGACTGATATCACATAAAGGAAGAAAACCATCACCTTAAATTGCATGTTGCATAATTATTCAAAAAAAGAAAAGAAAGGAGGAAAATCAATAAAAACCATAATATTGTAATGATCCCCCTCATATCCTGTGGCAGCATTCCACATACGGCTAAGATATAATCTCGCTTCTAAAGAATTCTCCAGCTTGATTGGCTCATAAAAAAAACAACCCAAAATGAACCCCCCCCGGTACTTAATTATACTTTTAACTGGAAATTTAAGAAAAAGTCACTATCCAAAAACACTACCCTGCCAGGCACTGCCAGAAACTTCCATTTCTTAACTTGAGAAATGTTTACAGAGGTCTGGATAAACCCTAACCTTCTGGCCAAAAAAGAAGCGTCTTTATTTCAGAAAAGACATCCAAGAGTCCAGTTCCTATTAGGTTCCAATGTGAATGAATCTAACGGGGGTTATTCTGTCTAATGCCTCTTCCTGGGATTGCTCCTACATTTCAGTCAGATTGAGATGTATTTATCAAAATAAAGTTTGCAGAGATCTACTTCCAACACTTCCCATTCCTTGTACATTAAGGACAGGAAGCTATTGAACTCCAGGGCTGGGGATTCGTTTCCAATGAAAGAGGAAATAACGATGATATTTCCTATATTGTTGCATTTCCTGGGGCAAGAAAATCCACAAAATTCCGTGGGGGTTTTTTTTTCTTTTGCTCAACAAGATCACTATATTTAATTTAAAAAAAAAATGCATCCACAACCTGCCCCCAACCCGTCCCCTTGATTAATCGATTCCGCCCAACCACCCTAGCCCACCATCTGGAGCCTCCCCCTCTCCCCCCCCCCCCCAGACTCACCAAACTGTCCCTGGTGGTCTAGTGGGGGCCCAGGAGTGTCCTCCTGCTCCTGGGCCAGCCGCTTCCATTAGCCCAAATGACTATCAGCTGCCCTTTCCCCCCTACAAACCCTGGAGGAGATGCTGTAATGAATGGTTTGTCCCCTCTGCAGCTGACCACCCACGGGCTGGGGCTAGGGACATCTAGTGAAGACCCCCAGGAGGTCTCTATATATGAAAGTATAAAAACTGTGGAAAAACAAAATCATAAATAACAACTTATTTAACTATTAAAACATAAAATTCAACACAAATAAAAATTACATGCCTCGTAAGACAAACTAAAAACAATAAATCTCCAAAATATTAAAGCAGACAATAAAACAACAGATCTGCACTCAACCAGGCCATAAAACAGGCTTTAAAATGCGTATTGCTTCTCACTATCAATAATTTTTTTCAATAGCTTTTATACTTTCATATCTAGAGGTATCATTTAGCATAAGCCTGTCTGAGTATAAAAGCCTTTAGCTTCTTCCTAAAACTAATCAGGGATACATAGAAACACAGAAATGACGGCAGAAGAAGACCAAACAGCCCATCCAGTCTGCCCAGCAAGCTTTCACACTTTTTTTTTTCTCATATCTGTTACTCTTGGCACTTATTAGTAACTTTTTGATTCTAGTTACCTTCCACTCCCGCCATTGATGTAGAGAGCAGTGCTGGAGCTGCATCTAAGTGAAGTATCAGGCTTAATTGGTTAGGGGTAGTAACTGCTGCAATAAGCAAGCTACTCCCACGCTTATTTGTTTACCCAGCCTGTGCCATTCAGTCCTTGTTGGTTGTTGTCTGAATATAATTCCTCTTTTCTTTATTCCCCCCTGCTGTTGAGCAGTGAGTTGCGCTGGATATGTATTTCAAGTGAAGTATCAGGCTTAATTGATTTGGGGTAGTAGCCGCCGTAACAAGCAAGCTACACCCATAATTATTTGTTTACCCAGACTATGTAATTCAGTCCTTGTTGGTTGTTGCCTGAATATAAATCCTCTTTTCCTCTTTCCCCCCTGCCGTTGAAGCAGAGAGCTATGCTGGATATGCATTGAAAGTAAAGTATCAGACTTTTAATCTCCCCTGGCAGAGAATTCCACGCTTCAGGCCCAGCAACCCCAAACAAGCACGCCCAGGATTCCTCAAGGCTCAGCAATTTACTGATGGAAGGTCGAGCAGCCTCCATCCAGAGGGGGGGTACAGCAACCTATTGGGGTAATAAATCTTCAACACAGAATTTAAAAATTGTGGCATTATGCCATTCAATACTTTATATAGATCAGTGTCAGCATAAGTAATCCTAAATTCAATAGGAAGCCAGTGTAAATCACTAAGTACCAGAGTTATATGATCTTTAAGGGTGTGCCAGTTATCAAGTGCACACCCACACCCTGCACCAGCTGCAGAGCTTTAATTATAGAGGACGGTGGCCCCAACAGGAGAACATTGCAGTAATCTATAGTTTGCGACTTCCTGGTAAGCAAAAATGGTTTTAAATTCTTTAATAAATTCAGTTTCCAAAAAGAACTTGAGAACATTCTTCATTTGAGGTCGCATAGAAAGAGAAAACTCAAACAAAACTCCTAAATTTCTACAAACTGCTGTGAGATCAGGATTCCATTTCCCGTATAAGTGAAGACATTCAGGGGGTTCAACAGAGTGACGGCGTGCCAGAAACAAAATCTTGGTTTTCTGCAAATTCAAGGCTAGTTTATTAACAGAAAGCCAGTGTAGTAGGTTGTAAGAATGGTGGGTTTTGTCTTGTGGTCTGGATGATACAAAGCGCACTAAGAAAATAATGACACTTTACACCCTATGTGAAAGTGTGAAAAGCTGTATTATCTGTATCATATATGCACAAACCAGTTCTTATGACAACGACAGACAAATAAACAAAATACAGGTTATATTATAAATTCTTGTATTCAGTCAGATACCAAAGGTTATATGCATAAAAAGCAGTAGCAGTAGCAAAAGATATTTACAGTGTCACGTCCCTCACACGTTCCCAGATGGAAGACGGTAGCAGGAAATTGGGAACTCTGTGCTGAAGACTCAGTCTGGGGTCTTCAGATGGCTAATGGTGCTCTCCTTACAGAATCTGAATCTTCAGCCTGACTCTCTTAGCTTTTTATGCTATATTTTGGGCTTCCTGCCAAAACTATTCTGTGCGAAGCTGCAGCTGTTCTGTTTCTAACCTAATCTTAGTTAAGCAGGAAAGCAGGGGGGCTACCTACAGCCCTACCGGGGGAGGGGGGGGGGGAGAGCAGGGAGAAAGCAGGGGGGCTACCTACAGCCCAGGAGCCTGTAATTTCTTCAAGCAGTGCTGTGTCTGTTATCTGCATGCTAACCTTCTAAGAACATACTTTTACTATCACATCTTGTACTAAACCCTGATCAGACTTTCTCACATACATGGGAGCCTATCTAGATGCCTATCCCATGCATCTAGATAATCTTCAGGTCCTCTGTCACCTCACACTAATACAGCCAATCATTTTTGGCCAACAGGCAGGTAGTGATCTTCAAATTGCATCACAGACATGATTGGCAAATAATATTGAACGTCATCAGCATAGATAATGATAATTTACACATCCAGATTGGATAATATTCAACAAAAGGGCACGATATTTATATGTTAAAAAGCCTGGAAGAGAGTGCTGAGCCCTGAGGCACTCCTGTCTGCAGATCACATGCAGCAGATTTTACTGAGCCGATAGCCAACTCTCCGATAGGAAGCCAAGTAGCAAACCATTTAAACACGGTCTTTCGACGGTGCAGCAGAATCAAATGATCTAGAATATCAAATGCTGCAGTAATATCTAACAGCACCATAAAATCAAAACCGCTATTTATTTAATCAAATGCAGAGATGTGTAAAATCTTGTCATTCTAGGCAACCCTAAAACTAAATTGAAAATAATCCAATATATTGTTTTCATCAGCTGAGTTGCTTCAAAACCTTCCCCAGGTCTTTGATCATTGGGGTCATGGCCCTCCGTTGAGAAGGGTGGGGGCCCAGCCAAAGGAACCTTTTCACATGTGGCCTGTAGCATGAGGGAGGCCAGGTCTGGCATCTCTCCCAAAACTGGAAGCAACCCATGCAGCCACCGTGCGGGAGGATAACGAGTGTGCGGAACTTCCCATTCCCTGCCAGCAGCGGCCGGCCAGCTCAGTAATAGGGGGGGTCTGGTGGAAAGCGTTGCCTGCACACGTGGCTTTGGCGACATTGTATATATGTTTACCTCCATTCTTCTTTTGAACTTGTAGGGACAGTTTGGAGCATCATCTTGAACACTGTTCAATAACAGGCAAGCTTACATTCGGCCATCGAGAGGCATTCTGAAAGTAAAAGATTTCCGAAATTTTGAAGAGTTAAGGATTTTATATTTTTGTGGTTTAGAAATCGCACTGGAAAGAAGGCTGAATGTGCCACAAAAGGCAGGACCTCGTACTCAGGCTCCTGTGCTAATTTTCAAAGGAACCTCTGTGCACAAAGCAGTGTTTTACGCCCAGAGGTGCCTTTTCATAAAACTGCCTACACGTATGTCACGATTACACAAAAGTTTACCTGAACTCAAGATGTTCCTGGGGGCAGAGAGGAAAAGGGTTTGGATTGCTATGCATATTTTTATAACATTTACTGTAATATGAACAATTTCTGTGCCCAAAATATCAGATGTAATTTGTGCATGGCAGATTTGGTGGATAATTTGAAAGCAGATTTATTGTGTAAGCTACATGCATTTTACCGCCTTCCTTATACAGGCTGCTTGAAATTAACCTTCCCTTGAATGGCTCTGGAAAAAGTCCAAAGGTCTGAAAATAAGAAGAATGAAATAAACTATTCTTAATAAGCTAAATGGATTGAATATTAATGTATGCATATAGGTAGTGTATATGTAACACCACCCCTCCCATGTCTTCAGAGCTGGTAATGTAACAGGATTGACAGTCTTGCAAACATCACATCAATTGGTGTTCGAACAAGCGAAAAACGTACTGATTCAAAACTATTGCAATAGTGATAATGGCAAATTCATTTTTGGGGGAGATGAAACCATAACAATTTTCAGAATTACAAGTTTCTAGGGAAAGGGGAACATAAGAAGTATCAATTCAAGATGGTGGATGCAGTGGGGTTCATTCCTGGAACTACATGCCACTGAATAAGTTACTATGGTGAAACATAATGCTAGAAAAGGAGCCGATTCTGTGTTCCTGGCATCTTCTTCCACAAGGGGACTGTTGCACTCCTTTGTGGTGCATGGTGACAGTATCTGTCCAGAGTTGAGTTGGGTAAGAATGAATCTGCTGTGTGCCTCGCCTAACACCCGAGCTTAGCCCCTGCAATACGCTTTCTTTACTGCCGCTGCTCAACCTGTCGTAGCCCCGTACTGCCGCCCGCTCCTCGGCCGTGCTTTCAGCCCTCTTTGAAATTTCAGATGATCTCCTTCTTCTCTTCCCTCCCCCCCCCCCCCCCAGGAAGCTCATTCCACTACTTCGGAAATTGCTGTAGTAAAAGATATATATATTTTTTTTTGTAACAGGATTTTTTTGTAAAAGCTTTTACCGGTGCTAACTGCAGCTGTGATTTTCGACTCAATCTTTGCTCCCTCCCAGTGATAAGCCACTGAATTTGGCCTTTTATTTGGAGAGTGGTGTCACTGTTTAAAAGGCTCATTGTTATTTCTTTGGAGTCTATTTTATATTTGAAGGGCAGTCTGTTTTCATTCTCCTGAATATCATGTTAAATACATGATGCCAAAGATTTAGGTAATATTGTCTAAATCTGATTTCTTCAGTATTGGGTTCTGTGCTGTATGGGTCTTTTTTTTGTTTTAGCAAACTAGAAATTGTAACTCAAAATTTGGAGTAGGAGGAAAGACTGGTTAGTTTTCATAGCGTCAGACAATACGGCAGCAAATAAATATAATAATGTAATGCCTTTGTGATTTGTCCATTGTCTTTTCCTGTACCAAACCCATCCTAACTTTGGCTTGACCATCACGTTCTCGGTCGGAGCTAGGGATCCTGTGTGCCAGGTCTCTGCTCTCTCATACAGCTCCGCGTATCCATCGCCCTTTCTGTGAAGAAATATTTCCTGATGTTAACTTCTCATATTCTGACCCCTTCTTATAACACTTCCATTCTATATAAAAATTCTCTCCGCTTATGCATTGTTTATACTTGATGAGGTATTTGAAGGCCCCTATCATATCCTGCTTGCACCTCCTTCCTCCTCCTCTTCTCTAGGGTATACTTATGTCTCATTTCATACGGCTTACGGACCAGGGTCTGCACTATCCTGGTCTGCACTTCTCTGGACTTACCTGCTCTCCATATCCTTTAAGACGTGCACGGTATGTCCTCCAGAATTAAAGACAAAGCTGCAGACGAGGTCCTGCTAATGATTTATATAGCGGCATTCTAACCTTAGCACTCCTGATGCATCCTAATCATTCTCTGCCTCTTGCCAATGTCTTGTCACACGGTTTGGTGTCCTTGGGATCATTAGGTACGGTGCACATTAGTGCTTCATCTCCAGTCATGCACTGCTCTCATGCATTTTTTGTGCTCCATATCATGACTCTGTACTGTTTTGCATTAAATCATTGCTGCTAAATTGAAATTAAAATTTTCATTTAATACAAAAGAGATTGTAGAGGTTTCTTTCTTTAAAGTGAAGTGGAACTGAATATACGAAATACATAAGCGCTATATATATATCCTACCTAATAAACGAAGGTTGACGATGTGCCGCAAATGCGCAGTAGAGAGCAGCTCTACTGCGCATGTGCGGGCGAGCACGTCGGTCTCAGCCAGCATCAGAAAAAAAAAAAACAACATGGTGGTGTTGGGTGGCAGCGGCGGCAGCAGAAAAAAACAACAACATGGCGGCGTCGAGTGGCAGCGGCGGTGGCGGCGTCGGGTGGCAGCGGGCGGCGGCAGCGGCCAGTAGCGAGGGAGGGAGGGAGGAGAGAGAGGGAGGGAGGAGAGAGAGAGAGGGACGGACTGAGTGAGAGGGAGGGAGGGAGTGGGAAGGACGGAGGGAGGGAGGGAGTGGGAGGGAGGGACTGAGTGAGAGGGAGGGAGGGACTGAGTGAGGGGGAGGGAGGGACTGAGTGAGAGGGAGGGTGGGATTGAGTGAGGGGAGGGACTGAGTGGGAGGGGAGGGAGGGACAGGGACTGAGTGAGAGGGAGGGAGGAGTGGGTGAGTGTAGGAGGGAGGTAGGGGGTGGGGAAGAGTGAGGGGAGAGGGAGAATGAGGGAGAGGTGAGAGACAGGGATGTGAGTAAGTGGAAGGGGGAGAGGGAGAAAATGAGGGAGAGGTGAGAGACAGGGATGTGATTAAGTGGAAGGGTAAGAAGTGTGTGGAGCAGAGAAAAGGGGGGTGGAGGAGGGCTGAGGGGGAGGGGATGGGATTGAGAGAGGGTGGGGAGTGACTGAGGGAAGGGGAGGGGGGGGGAGTGACTGAGGGAAGGGGAGGGAGGTGAGAGTGAGGGGAAGGAGGCAGTGGGAGACAGAGGGTTGAGTAGACTGAGTGGAGGGAAGGGGAGGAGTGAACGAGGGGAAGGGGGAGAGAGGGAGAAAAAGTGTAGGCAGGGTGCTGTGTTAGAAAATGGACTGAAAAAAAATGTAATGTAGCCCGTTTTAACGGGCTTAACGGCTTGTATATATATATATATATATATATAAAATAGCATGGATGGAGGCTGATTCTTTGGGTGATGTTTTGAAGTTTTAACATTCGTTCTTCAGTAAAGAGAGCATTTTTCTGAAAATAGAGGCATAGCTGCCCTTAACATTTATCATCCTAACAAGCAGTTAAATTTTTTAAACTTGCTTTGGCATGATTGTTGTTTTTTGTGGAACAAAAGGGAGAACAAGTCATTTCATCTCCTGATTAAATGAAACGGTAAAATTGAAGGCATTTTACCCAGCAATCTCTTTTCATGATAAATCTCACCTCCAAGGGACCCTGCTATTGAATAAGCTTTTATCCTGATTACCTGCTTTTAGACTACAGCTTGTTAGGAGGCTGCTGTGTGTGTGTGTGTGTGTGTGTGTGTGCACAATGTGCTATTTCAGCAAGAGAAGCTAAGAGAAAATGTCCCCAAGCTGTGATTGCATGTTATGAAGAACAACTAGAAGAGAAAGTGCAAAAGTGTTTTCACTGATTTTTGTGTACCTGGTAGAGGTGTCTTTTCTTTGGCATGCCAGCAATGACAGAAAATCTTACCATTCTGCTTTACAGCTTTTGAAGCTTTTAAAATGTATTTACTCTTCAGTGAATTTTTTGGGGTTGCGTATCTTGCTTTTATTGAAAGTGCAATGTAACATCGTCGCCTTTGTGATTTCAGGCACCTGTAACTGTGGAAAGTGCATTTGCTTCCCTCAGGAGTGGTACATTTCAGGGGAGGTCTGCGAATGTGACGACAGAGCGTGTGACAAGCACGATGGGATCATATGTGCAGGTGCAGTACTGACTAACACCTAATTTACTCCTCTCGCCAGGCCAGGCATGGTGAATTCGAATGCCACAAAGAGGGTCTGTTTTTGGAATTTCCACGATGAACGCTGAAAACGTACATTTGATCAATAATCCAGTTAATTTAAGAGCGTAGGGTGACTGTTTAAATTGCCTGGTGTGCCAGAAAATATGCTGCTTGTTGATGCCATGTGGCCGAAGGATAAAAAAAAAAATGCATGCTAGTTTCTTAAATAAGGGAGGCGGGGATATTGAACTTCTACATTTAAATTCCCCTGTGCACACAATATGTTAACTTTGCCTTGGCTGCAAAGATACGAGAAAGTTAATGAGGGGTGGTGGTGAAAAAGACAAGCAATGCCAAACTTACATGACAGGGTCAGCAGGTTTAGCCTCTTCAGCAACCTCTGCCACTCACTCGACACCACAAACCTGCCCAAATCCCCTCCACAACACAATTAGGCCCTACACACCCCTGATCTTTCACATTCCCCAGCACCCAAGAGCCAACCTGCAACTGCCATGCCCCCTACAACACACAGCTATTCTAATCTAAAATTAGATTGTAAGCTCTGTGAGGATAGGGAAATACCTATAGTACCTGAAGAGCCGAAAAGCGGAATATAAAAATCTAAAAAAAACCCCAAAAAAATATTCTACCACAAACACCCCCCCCCCCCACACACACACACACACACTCCAAGAAGACCACCAGGCCTTCCAGCCTTCCTTGAGACCCACACTGTGAAGCAGCGCCGAGCCAGTACCCGTATTACAGAGATGGGGTAGATCAGAAGAAGGAAACTATTTCTGTTCCTGCCTATGCGAGTGACCGAGAAGGAGGGGGTCATAAGGCAACTTTCTAACAAGATTGAGTGGTGAACTTCAGGAAAATGGGTCATGATGGGAGGAGGCGAAGCCATAGTTACACAACAACCCTCACAGTCCAAAAATGTCAAAAATCACAAGGCATTTACTAAATAAAATACCGCAAGACGGAAAGACCTAATATCCAGATGTCTCCAGACTATTGTCTGGAGACATCTGGATATTAGGATGGAAAAAGGATTCTAATCGATGTTTAAAATATAACTTTAGTACCCAGTCACGATCAGGTTCCAAGACAAATGAAACCAACAAAGTAGCTGCCTCAGTCAGGGTACTATCTGACATTTCTAACAGCTCTGATATCCATATTCCATGGAATCAGAGGTTCCATCTCTTGAGAACCCACTTAGATAAAGGAGGAACCACTTGTTCTGGAACCTTAAATATATCCATTAGATATTTCTTAAACATGTCCTTTGCTGAAAGATGTGGTAAGTTAGGAAAATTAATAAAACGTAGATTTTTCCCACAAGAAACATTTTCCAGATTTTTCAGTTTTATTCTGCAAAAGCTGGTTTTCTTTTATCGAGAGTTCCTGAGTAATTTTGACTTCTTGACGCTCCAATTTAATAGCATCCATATTTTGGGGTAGATTTTATGAAAAAAAAAGTGTGCGCGTGTACTTTTGTTCGCGCACCAGGCGCAAACAAAAGTACGCCGGATTTTAATAGATATGCGCTTAGCCGCACGTATCCATTAAAATCCGGGGTCGGTGCGCGCAATCTGCCGAAATCAGAGCAGCCTCAGAGGGAACTTATATATAGTAAAAATATAAAAACTTTATTTATTTATTTATTTATTTATTTATTTAGAGTTTTTATATACCGACATTCTTGAAAATAAATATCAAATCATATCAGTTTCCATTGAAACAGAACAGTCGCGGTTATGGCATTACATTAAAACAAATCGTCGAATAACAAGTATAGATAATCAGGTATAAATAGAACGGCAAATATAAATATAAAATATAAATATAAAAACATCCATCAACTAGCCCCAATTGACCTTCATTTCCCCCTCCGATTACACACCTCAACAAGACCGACAAGAGATGCTTACAAAGGATCACTTCAAATACCCCCAGCCAAAACTACCAGACACATTACGCTAAGAGATCGGGCCTTCTCCACAGCCGGTCCTACATTATGGAACTCCATTCCCCCAGATCTTAGAATGGAATCCAGCCTCTCAACCTTTAAGAAAAGACTCAAGACCTGGCTGTTCATGCAGGCCTTTCCTAACTCCAATATTATTTAACTCCTAACAATCAACACACATCACCAGCAATATCATTATTAGCTACCTCTTACAATGTAATTATATGTATTTATCTGATCTTCCTTTTCCTTCTTACTCCAAGTTCTATCTTTCCTTGTTACATGTAACTGCTTTTTCTGCACTATTGTTCAAGTTTTAAGTTTATTTTGCACTCCTGTTTCTTGTGAACCAGCATGATGGGACTATCGTCTTGAATGTTGGTATATAAAAAAACTTAAATAAATAAATAAAATAAATAAATAACAAATATAAATGACAATATAAAACAAATATAAGTAACAAGTATACTAGAACAGCAAACGGAGCTAATGGGTCGCAAGTCGACAAATAACGAAGATAAATAGAATCGCAAAATAGTGGTGATAGGCGTTGATATTAATATTTAAATGACTAAATAATAATAAAAGTAGTCATATCCCCTCAGTGGTAACATGCTAGAGAACTATATAGATCTTCTCGAGAAATCACATGATCTTTGGCAGTCTATTATCTTTGACAGTCTATTATCTTTGGCAGTCTATTATCTTTGACAGTCTATTATCAAAACCCAACCTCTAGCCTATATTAGGCACCGCTCATGTTAATTATGTTATTACCCCCATATATCTTAATTATGTTATTACCCCCATATATCTTAATCCAAGTTAATTCGACCTGTTCATTGTAAGACATTTACTTGTCATTGTTGTTATTGTTTAAAATGTAAACCGAATTGATCAATAATTTTGTTATTGGAAAGTCGGTATAGAAAAATGCTAAATAAATAAATAAATAAATATTAATATCAACGCCTATCACCACTATTTTGCGATTCTATTTATCTTCGTTATTTGTCGACTTGCGACCTATTAGCTCCGTTTGCTGTTCTATTATACTTGTTACTTATATTTGTTTTATATTGTCATTTATATTTGTTATTTATATTTGCTGTTCTATTTATACCTGATTATCTATACTTGTTATTCGACGATTTGTTTTAATGTAATGCCATAACCGCGACTGTTCTGTTTCAATGGAAACCGATATGATTTGATATTTATTTTCAAGAATGTCGGTATATAAAAACTCTAAATAAATAAATAAATAAATAAATAAAACTATTATTCGTAATTAAATAAAATCACTAAAAATATAAAAGAAAACAAATCAATAAAATAACATTCTGAATCCTAAAAACCTAGTAAAATGCCACTTATTTGCTCTTTGTTTCTCCTTCCATTTGTTTAAAAGCCTATATATATAGCCATTTTTTAAAAATTGCTTATGGTCCTGCTATAATCTCAGATTTGTTGGCATTACATTCCAGATTTTTGGGCTGGCTAGTGACCTGTGTCAGGCGGGCTGATTTTATTGATGGAATCGGTAGTAAACCTTTATTTGCCAATCTCAGAGCTCTCTGTGGAATATGTAATCGTATCGTAGTATTCAGCCAGGTAGCATGTTCGTCATATATCAATTTATGTAATATACTTAGCACTTTGTATTATATGTGGTATTCTACAGGGAGCCAGTGTAGTTCCGCCAATATCGGGGTAATGTCTTTTTTTCTGCTTCCTGTTGAAATTCGTGCTGCCGTATTTTGTAATATTTGTAAAGGTCTGGTAATTATGATAAAAGTGCATTACAATAGTCTAAACTTTCAAATATATAGGTGCCTGTAGTATAGTTCTAAAATCTTTATGGCTCAGTAATGGTTTTAATCGTTTTAAAATCATTAATCTTCCATATCCTTCTTTAACCTTTTGTGTTATATGTTGTTTTAAACAAGCGCGTTATCGATTATTACTCCCAGATCATGTACTTTTTCATTTAATTTGATTGTTAGATTGTCATTGATGGTTATTGGTGTGTGAATAATTTTGGAAGCTCTTCTTTCTAGATGTATAAATTCAGTTTTCTCAATGTTTATTATGAGTTTCATCTGTTTTAAAAGCTGTTTAATTATGTTTAGATACATAGCTGCCAATTTCAACGTTCTGTCTAGACTATCCGTTACTTGTAAGATCAGTTGGATATCGTCCGCATAAAAATAATGACTAATCCCCAATCCCGCTAAAAGGTGGCACAGTGTTAACATATAAATATTAAAAAGCGTGGCTGAAAGTGCTGATCCCTGTGGTACTCCAGTTTCTAATCCAATTAGAGGGAGGACTAGGTGAACTGGGGGGATTTCAGAATGAAGAAGGGGGGATCTCAATGACATGGAAATGGGCTGGGTGAACTGCTGGAGTTTTTGACAAACTGGTAATCTGAGTTACGCGTGCATGTCTTAAAATATACTGACCTGCACATAAACAGGGTTTTACGTGAGAAAGTCCCAATTTTTACACGCGTAAAATATACATGCATATGTTTTTAAAATAGGAAAATTACGTGCTTTCAATGCTTTGCAGGTATTTACATGTAACCGTGTTTGAGAGTAGATAGATGTGTTTTATACTGTATAATCTGTGCATACCTCATACTCGCATGTTATAAAATATTGTTGAAGATCTCCGTGTGGCAATATACACACGTATATGGGACCGTGCAGAATTGTTTGAAAGTTATCCTCCTTGGATTCAACACTGCAGCCAAAAATCAGAAGAACAAAGTAGCTTTGCATTTCAAAACAAGCTCAAATCCTGTCAGCAGGAGGAAAGTATGGTTGTAGTTAAGGAGATCTTTCAAGAAAGGAATTTAAGCAGTATGAAAAAAAAAAAACCAGTGTTTCTATTGAAAGGCTACTATTCTTATATCATTTACTTCCTCATCCCATCTCCAATTTCTTAGGGAAAAAACAGATCTTTATGCCATCAAACAATTCAAAAATTTCTTGACACATTTTCAAAACTACAAACACTGCAGTGCAGCACTCGCCCCATGCTTGAATCTGAATCCTGAATCTGAGCCTGTATCCTGAATCTGAACCTACGTCTTCCATGTGTCTTCGCCTGAGTCTCCCAAGTTCCACGAGTCTTTGCCTGAGTCAAGTTCCACAAGTCTTTGTCTGAGTCTTCCAAGTTTCAAGAGTCTTCATCCAGTTCCATGACTTGTCATGTTCCCGCCCTCAGTCTTCGTCTGGCCTCTCGCACTCGTCGTTCCCAAGCAGCGCATCCAAAAGGGCTATCGAGTTGCCAGAGGGCTACTCGAGACCAGCATTGTGTTGCTGGGTCTCACCTGAGCATGTAGGTCCTGCGGACTTCTGAGTCGCTTGCTTCTGTTCCTAGTGATGTTCTGCGCCTTGACCCAAGTTCTACACCTGATCCAGTTCTTAGCTTTGATCCAGCTCCAGCCATACTTGGGCACATTCACCTCCCATGGTGCATTCCTTGGGGCCTTCCCTGAGCCGCGCCGTGGTCCAAGGGCTCACATCTCGCTCGAGAAAGCGACCGCAGCCCCCCGCTCGCAACATTCAATTCATGCATCCACCCAAAATATTCTGTGGCGGTTTAAATGAGTCCTTACCATTCATGAACGATACACAATAATTTTATACTTTTCTTGCCTTAAAGGATTCACACAAGTCCCACCACAGCTGAGGCAAACGTTTGCAAGAAAACCTGAAAGAATCCTTGAATATCCCAAATGTCCCTGTTACAAAGGACCCAGCATGGTTTGCCACAACTCTGGTGGAACCTTTGTACTGTAAATCCTTTGAGACTGGTCCCCATGCCTTTTATAGTTATCATCTGTAGATGGTAGGGCATTTTTCTCTCTTTCTTCTTGCTTTCTGTTAATGGCTTACAGGATAGAAAAGGTTTCGGGGGTGTTGAAGCAGAAAGAAAAGACTTGCTACTGTTTGCTAGATGCCTTCTTCATGCCTGCAGCTGATAGAGGAAAGAAAAGGAAATGCAATTCCTAAATTTTTTTTTTGTATTGTATGTTTATTGGTGAATAACACATCAAAACAGTACCATTGAACTGCAGACACAACATCACCACACATTACATAATTAATCCCAAGATTAAACCCACCCACCCTCCACCCATTCCAACCAGTTAGAAATATCTGGTATAAAGTCTGAGATATTCAAGAACTTTGAACTTCCACACTCCATCATGTACGTTTTAAGTTTTAGCCGTGTCCAGAGGCACGCCACTTCAAGTATGCATCCCATGTTTGGTGAAAGGGTTGTAGATTTTGCTTCTTCATCGCTGTAAGTTTATACATTGTACCTACATCATCCAGTCTGCGCAAAACATCTGAAAATTTTGGTCCTTGAGGTAATTTGCACGAGCTGGCGATCTCCATTCGCGTAGCTATACAGGCTTGTAGGCCAAACTGATGTGATGCAATTCCTAAATTAACAGCTGTACCTTTTCTATGCTCTCTCTCTTTTCACAAAGAGCTAAACTTTTGCTCTTGAAAACTTAGAACAGTGCAGAATTTCAGAGAAATGTTACCGGTTTAGGATTCTGTCAAAGCAGTAGAAAGAAATCCAATGAAATGACACAACTCCTCCCCCACCACCACCACTCTCCATAAAGTCTAGATTACAAAATTAAGCAAAACCATGGAGGCTGTTTATGTCTAAACATGAAAGAAGCAAAGCAATTTTGAAGTGCCGCCGGTTGCTTGAGTTTTGCATGGTTGTCATGGGTTTGGATGGTGCATGGCAAACATTTTATAAACTGGTGGTGCGGTGCATGTGTATTACTGTGCACTGTCTATACTACGCTGCTCAGTTAATTTACTTACATTGGTTAGTCTGAAAAGCAGAAGCGAGTTGATCATTCTTGCTAATAGACTTCTATATATTCATGCACACTGGAGTTAACAACAAAACAAATTTTTTTAAAAAATACGACCCTATTCCCTACGGTTCAGTAAATGAAAAGATGATTAATTTATAGAGCTTGGATGAGAAAGATGCTGTGTACTTATGCCATTCCTGTGCATTATTAATAGCAAACTTAAATACCCCCATGCTTTTTGGCTAGTTTTTCAGCATACTTGCACATTTTATTATAGCCACAATTTTGCCAATTTTATTATGTGTCTCTATTGTTATCTGCTAAAGTTTTCTGATTAGCGGACTACAAATCTTTTAAATAAATGAAAAATTTATAAAAATGCTACTGTTTTATTTAAAATAAAAATCATTAGATTACTGAGTAAATATAAATAGTAGACATCAGTATTCATGTTGTCTAGTGCCCAGAAAATTGTTATTTTACTTCTAAAATTAATGAACATAACTGTGTGGGAAAGTGTAGAGGAGTGTAAAGGTTTTTTTGGTTTTATTTTTGTTTTTCATTGATTGGGGGGGGAGCTGTTTTATTTCATTAAATTTCATTTTTTTTCCAGGTTTATTTGTTTTGAGATGTTTTTACTCTGTACTATTTACCGTAGAGCGCACTAAACATTGTAGCGCTATTGGCAACGCACACTACATTCTGGCCTCCAGGTTTAAGCCCATGCCACAAAATATTTAAAAGCTTTCCCCCCTCCTCACAGTTCCCAAATATCCCTGCCACCTCCTCCTTCCCCCCCTTAAAAACTGCCTTATAGCTGTGGAGTCCAAACGGGGCAGGAGTGACCCCCCCAGTCACTTCTGCTCTGTTATTATCATGCTCCAAAATGGCACTGCTTTTAAAGTATTTTCCGGTGTGGGTTTAATCATAAGGAGTGGGCAGACCAGGCAGGAAGCAATAAGAACTGATAAACAAACTCACCCCGGGATTCATCATTTTGCTATCCATGATCACACCAAGAGCCCAGGAGGTTAATTAAGCCTCCCCACGCTGGTTGAACGCTATCTTTGAAGCTCTCTGTGCTGATAAAGTTTCACTCCACTGATTAAAAAGAAAAACTGATAAAAAGAAAAAACTCCTACTTTCCACTCGATATCCTAGTGTTCAATGGGAAAAATCACAGAGGTCCATATTTAGACACAGTCCAGAAAGCAAAGTTAGCAGGATAAACTTATTTGGCTAACTTTGGAGGAATAATCAATAGTGCAGTCACTATCGGGGGGGGGGGGGGGGGGGGGGTGTCATACATCAGATTGCGTTAGGGCGTTATCGCAGGCATTAGGGCCCTAACGCATGCGATAACGCCATAGTGCATGCAATAAATATTGCATCGTGAAATGCATATGCAATTTTTTCAAGTGGGAGGAGTTTAGGCAGAGTAAATGAAGATGAGGGGTGTTTAACGTTACATGCGATAACTTAACGCATACTATCACGGGATTTAACGCCGGAAATAACTACACCTTTTTTTTGAGCATTATGCCTGTGATAGCTGTGTGTTACAGCTGTAACGTTTTTTTATCACAAATCGTGTTTCGGGAGAGGAGAGGAGAGGAGAGAGAGCCTCTGTGGAGCCCCGCTGATATTTCAACTCTTTCTACCACTGTAAGGAACTCAGGGTGAGGTTTCTGGGGTGAGTTGGGGTTTAGGGGGCAATTTTACATGCACAGTATTACGTACGAACAGCATAGTTGCCATCACTGAAGATTTATTGGCGTGATGAAAGGTGAAAGAAGAGTAGATATGTACCATGTTCTCTCTACCTTGCTTGATGCACTCTCTACCTAGCTGCAATCATTCGTGGGGGTCAGGATAAGCAAGATGGATACCCACTCAACTCCTGCCCCGATGAAATCCACATAACTGGCAATGGAGTGGTTGTCTGGTTCCATACTATGATGTTTAAAATGGTGACTTCTCAGAGCTGACCAGTGCCGTTTCCTTCTATGGTCATATATTTGTACAGCCAACTGGCCTTGAGAAGTTGGTATTTTAAATATAATAGTATAGTGCCAGGCCAGCTAGAGCCACTTTAAACATAATAGTATGTTGCCAGTCAGCCCTGCCTTTGCCTGGTATGTGGATTCCATTGGGGCAGAGGATGATTGGGCATCCCTCCTCCTCTCCTGATCCCCCCACAGATGGGGTAAGTGGGATTTGGGATGGTTCCCAGCCCCCAGTGCTTTAACTCTTGGGATGGGGGGGGGGATTGGTGGGCTCCTGAGACAGGGTTTTCAATATTTTTAAAACAAAATGGAAGTAAGCCAACTACATTTAATTGGGTTTACCTTCCGTTTTGTTTTAAAAGCATGAACGCAATGAAATATGAAATAACATTGACATTTCCTATTTAAATTTCAAATGAATGCACATCACTAATAATTAATGCAGAAATGCACAAATCTTTGTTCCATGACATCCATGACATCATTCATGTTTTAAATCAGCGATTCTCAACCAGTGTGTTGGGCACATCAGTGTGTCACCACGCACCAGCAGGTGTGTCTCATGCTACCCGGTCTCTCATTGCTCTTCTCCTCCCCTTCTTCCATGGAGCGACAGGCAGACGTTCTTCCACTGCTGCCCCTGCCGCCCTGGGCTATCAGAATGTTTGAACCCGGCTGGACGGGAACGTCGGCAGTGTTCGTTGAAGCCGGAAACTGCAGCATGGCCTTTAATTCTTTCTGCCCCCCACGGCCCGGAAGAGGAAGTGATATGTAGCGGGGCACACAGGAGCGGCACAGGCCTGGAGCAAAAACTGAAGTAGCCGGCGATCTTCAAGGGAGGTAGCAACGTTAGCATCATGTGCATCAGGCACATGTATAAGGTTATACATATAGCATATGGATATCCCTTGAGGTCGTCCTAGCTTCCCTCAGGCCTCTCAAGCTTCCAAGGCCTGGGCTTTTATGGCATGGTGAAGGGAACCTCCCTTTACCCAGAATTCCATGTGGCTTTCTGCCTTAAGGGGGCCTGGGTTAAAAGCCTGAACTGAGCTCCCAAAGGTAGAATGAGGAGGTTGTCGGTATAGTCCATCACATACTCTCCCCCTCAGTTCCGGTGCCTTGTCAGTTTGAGTATCCAGACACGCCCAGGATACACACCCCAGCTTGGCTTCAAATATACGCCCCCTCCAGAGATATTGTCCCACTACCCACGAGTTGTCTCCATACAATGCAAAATAGGGATAATCTCAACCCAGGATTACTGGGTACGGGAGTTTGGGGACAACACCCAATGGCTTGTCCTGCAGCAGTCAAGAGCATGTGGGAGGTTGAACATTTCTGTTTGTCCCCAAGTATACTTAAAAATATCAGAATGTAGAGAGCTACAATAACAATAAGGACTTAAGAACATAAGAACATGCCATACTGGTTCAGACCAAGGGTCCATCAAACCCAACATCCTATTTCTAACAGTAGCCAATCCAAGCTATAAATTCCTGGCAAGTACCCAAACACTAAGTCTATCCCATGCTACTGATGCTAGTAATAGCAGTGGCTATTTTCTAAGTCAACTTAATTAATAGCAGGTAATGGATTTCTCCTCCAAGAACTTATCCAATCCTTTTTTTAAACTTAGCTACACTAACTGCACTAACCACATCCTCTGGCAACAAAATTCCAGAGTTTAATTCTGCACGAGTGAAAAAAAAAACGTTCTCCGATTAGTCTTAAATGTGCCACATGCTAACTTCATAGAGTGCCCCTAGTCCTTCCAATATCCGAAAGAGTAAATAACTGATTCACATCTACCCGTTCTAGACCTCTCATGATTTTAAACACCTCTATCATATCCCCCTCAGTTCTCTTCTCCAAGCTGAACAGCCCTAACCACTTCAGTCTTTCCTCATAGGGGAGCTGTTCCATTATCATTTTGGTTGCCCTTCTCTGTACCTTCTCCATCGCAAGTATATCTTTTTTGAGATACGGCGACCAAGGTGTGGTGATTATTATATCCATCAACATTAGCCATTTTTAGGGCAAGGACAACATGGAAATCAGATCATGTGGTTTCATCAGACAAGGGAGGGTCCTCTTTTCAAGTAGGAGAAGAACAGGGCAGACCAACTACCCACTCAGAAAGTCAGTTCAGTCAGCAGTGATCCATTTGTTGGGTGAGTTGATTTCTGGGGTAAGGAACAAATTCTAACTAAGGGATTAACCTATGTTCCCAATGAATTGCACAACCCATTCCAATATCATGTGGATATTTATATATTTTTTAGAATGTTATAGAATGTAGTTGATGATATGGACTGCACCTTGATGAAATCTGAGTCAAGCTGGTTACCATCTGGTCCATATGATCCACATTTGGCCACATAAAGAATTCATTTTGAAGGATATCAGTATTATCAAGTCATCCATGTAAAGCTTTTTAAAATCTTATGAGCCAAACATCATTAGAAAGCTAAGCAATAATTGCAATTTGATCATTAAACCTGCCAATAAAGGTGGGTTTGAGCTTGTCCAGCATTGACAACACTATCTTGCTGAAATGTGTAGGCAGCTTAACAACTCTGCACATTAAAAGAGATTATCTAGAGTCTGGTTAGTCAATTTTTGCACTTAAGGAGGCTATGTTCCTCTGTACAAGAATATAAGCTTCAGATGCAAGATCTTATGCATAGTTTTTTAACATGTGTGTATCCTTAGAGAGCTCCATATTCAGTCACTGGCTGGATTGAAAAGATTGCCAGATAAATCCATCTAATTTTAATAGGATATTCAGTGGTGAAGCCACACTATTGAATATAAAATGGCTATCTTTAAAATAGCCAGATATATTTATCTTCATGGTTTTGGAGATCGTCTGTACTGGAGAGAGCATTTCAATGTATATGAGAGTTCAACCAAAGGGAACAATTCTCAAAGGGATGTATATGAGTGTTCAACCAAAGGGAACAAATCTCAACGGGATATATATGAGAGTTCAACCAAAGGGAACAATTCTCAAAGGGATGTATATGAGAGTTCAGCCAAAGGGAACAAATGTCAAAGGGATGGATATGAGAGTTCAACCAAAGGGAACAATTCTCAAAGGGATGTATATGAGAGTTCAACCAACGGGAACAATTCTCAAAGGGATGTATATGAGAGTTCAGCCAAAGGGAACAATTCTCAAAGGGATGTATATGAGAGTTCAACCAAAGGGAACAAAGGGATGAACATTCAAATAGAGTGGTTTATGTTGTTATAAAAAATCCACAAATGTATTAGTTTTTTGTTTAATAGTTTTAAAAGTTAATGATTTCAACTAGAGATATTTGATTGGCTGATGACTGATTGTTTCCGGTAGGGGAGATACCTCCAGTTTGTAAGCTTAAATCCTGCCATTATTTGTTTGATTTTCAGCACTGGTTGTGAGATTAAAGCTGTCTAGATGCTCATTAAAGAAGCATGCCATTTTTTCCCCTGAAGCAGAAGTTTCACCTTGAACATGGGACTTTATTCAGATAAGATTTTTCAATTTCATTTGCATATAAAAAAATTTTCCAAAATTAAAACATTGTTGCTGATGATTATAATTTGGAACATAAGAAAAAAAAGCTCTTCCTTTGTCCTCTCCTATTATGAAAACATAATGTGATTTATTGTGATTAATATCAATATAATTATTTTCAGATTAGAAAGTCTCTGCACATCGCAATTCAAAGAGAATTCATCTACTCCAGGGTGGCCATATGTTAGGAGTCTGTGTATTGAAGCTAATGGCAAGGTCCAAATACTGCTTCAAGCAGCCATTTTTTAACCTGTTTTCAGAAGGTCAGATGAGGGGAAGGCCTTATGGAGGGTGGGGAGTTCCCTAAGGTTAGGGCAAAGGCTATTAAAGTTCCCTTTCTGGTTCCACAAGGTTATTACATCGTGGTTGACAGCAGATTAAAAAAGTCCAAGCATTTTTTTAAAATGTTTATTGTTGCCATTTTTTAGGGTGGTAGGCACTCTATGCGGGCCACCCCCAAGCCTTCTGCTGAGGGTAGTAACAGCTGCCTCTCCGAGAAGGCTATCCCCAGACAGAAATGTAAACTTCAGGTATAACAGGAAAATGTTAGCCCATTTCTTCATTTCTATTTTCAAACCAGAAAGGGTCCCACACCGTTTTTTAATCCATTATAATTCTTGTCTTCACTACCTCTTCTGGGAGGGCATTCCATGTGTCCATTGCCCTTTCCGTGAAGAAATATTTCCTGACATTGTTCCTGAGTCTTCCCCCTTGGAGTTTCATGTCGTGAAATCTAGTTTTACAGCTTCCTTTCTATAAAAAAATGATTTGATTTTTGTGCATCATTAATTCCTTGCAGGTATTTGAAGGTCTGTATCTTATCTCCCGTCTCTTCTCTCTTCCAGGATATACATATTAAGGTCCTTCAGTCTCATCTCCTGGGGCTTTCCATACACCACTTTGCTCATCTTTCTCTGTACCACTTCCATTTTGTCCTTATCGCTTTTGAGATGAGGTCTCCAGAACTGAACATAGCATTCCAGGTGAAGCCTCGCCAAGGATCTGTACAGCAGAATGAGTCTCCTATATGGAGCTGTATAAAAAGCCTTGCTGAAATCCAAGTAAACCACATCTGGCTTTCTTCCTTGATCCAATTATCTAGTCATCCAATTAAAAAAAATCAATCAGATTCATTTGACAGGATCTTCCTCTGGTAAAACCACAGCGTCTTGGATCTTGTAACCCATTGGATTGCAGATAGGTCATTTTCCTTGCCTTTAGCAGCCTCTCCATTAATTGTTGAACACTGAGGTAAGGCGGACCAGCCTGTAGTTTCCAGCCTTCTCCCTGCTACCACTTTTGTGAAGCAGGACCATGACTGCCCTTCTCCAGGCCTGTGGCCCTTCTCCTGTGTCCAAGGATCTATTAGATAGGTCCTACAGTGGACCTGCCAGCACTTCTTGGAACTCCCTAAGTATCCTGGGATGTATCTCATCCAGCCCCATGGCTTTGTCCACTATCAGTTTCCCTCGTTCCATCCACTTTCCTTTATACTTTAAATGGGGATATATCTATCCCTCTCACATACATACTATTGCCAGCCATCAACGGTCCTTCCCCAATGTCTTCCTTAGTGAAAACCTAACTGAAGTATTTGCTTAACATTTCTGCTCAACCTTCATCTTTGTTCTCATTTTGCTCCGTCTCCTTATATTCCTACTATGCCACCTCTGCCCATTCTCTTTTTTCTGAAATATCTGAAAAATTGTTTCTTTCTTCCACTCAAGCTTCCACAATCCTGATTTATTTTCTCATTTCTTTCAGCTTCACCAGATATTCTTCCATGTGTTCCTCTTTTCAGTTCCTTTATATTTTTTGAATGCTCATCTTTTTTCCTTTCTTTTCTCAGCCACCACTGGGAAGAGCCATATTTGTTTCCTTTTCATCTTATTTTTATTTACTCTTTTTGCATAAATGTTTGTCGCCTTTGTTCTAACTCCTTTTAGTTTGCTCCACTTCACCCATCTCTTCCCAGCCTTATAGCTCCTCCTCGAGGTACATTGCTATTTTACCAAAGCCTGTGTTTTTGAAATCCATGACTTTGATCTTCATGTGATTTCCCTCCCTCTTGGCCATTATATCAAACCATACCATCTGATGATCACTGGTACCCAAGTGGGGTACCTACCTGGATATTTGATCTGAGATACTATCTCCATCTGTGAGTGCCAGATTCAGTGTCGCTCCTCTCCTCATGGGTTCCTTGAAGGGTATCCACAATCTTTCTACTACTTCCAGGTTCATCAGCAAGGATACTCCAATCTACATCTGGAAGATTAAAATCTGAAATGAGCAGCACTTCACCCCTTCCTTCCTACCTTTTTGATGGCTTCAGCCAAATCTCTATTCAGTTCTTCTGTCTGATTCAGAGGCCTGCAGACCACAGTAGTATAAATAGAAGTTCCATCATCTCTTTTTAAGACAGCCCACAGAGCTTCTTCCTTATCCCATGCCCTCTGCATTTTAGTTGCTTGGATATTGTTTTTGACGTAAAGAGTTAATCCACCCCTATTTTTGTCTTCTATATCCTTTTTGAACAGGTTATAGCGCAGTATGGCCGTACCCCATTCATGAGACTCATTGAACCATGTTTCTCTAACAGTAACAATATCCAAGTCCACCTCTACCATTAGGATCTGTAGATCTGGAATTTTAATGCCCAGACTCCGTGCATTTGTGATCATAGCTTTCCAGTTTTTTTTCACTCAGTTTGGTGCTCTTCCTGGACACATTTTTTGCCTTTTATTTTTAAAGTGGACTATTGAGCTGATTTTTGTTACTTTCACCACCCACTTCCTGTATTTGTCAGGAATGACATTCCAACTTCTTTCTGCCACCCCTGTGCTTTAGTTGAAATGTCTAGTGACAGATGATATGAATTATTCACATAGGTTCCTTCTTCCTGCCATGGACAAATGTAGGCCATCTTTACAATATAGCTTTTTACTGTAAATACATGGCCCCATTCTCCAATATATCAGAACCTCTCTTTCTTGCACCAGGTTTTGAACTACGTATTGAAGCTATCAGTGTTAGCCTTTCCTTCCTCTTTCCATGAACAAATAACACTTCTGAAAATGCATTAGGCTTTGTCATATGCTCAATCTGCTTCCCCAGAGTCTGGAAATCTCTCTGTACTGTTTGGATGCTGTTTCTAGCAAGGTCATTGGTCCCCAAATGGATGAGAATATTGATTTGAGAGACCTTATCTTCTTCATTAATTGCAATGACTATCTGGATTGCATTTCTACCAGCTGAGGATCCTAGAAAAAGCATTTAACAATTGTGTTTCTCTCAAAGTGAATTCCCAGATTAGTGCTCTGATGACTGAGTCTCCAAGCACAAGGAGCTTTTTGTTATGACTTTTGATTATGTTATGGAATTGTTCTGTGTATTGGGTATCATCCTTTCTTTCAGAGACCACTTCAGTTTCCATTGCTAGAGCATCTTCATTTTCCAATACAGAAAAGGCATTTTGCACCAGTATCATTTGAAAGATCTATGTCACAGAGCCCACTATAATCCATTTATTCTAGATTTCTATATGCTCTACGGAAGTGGGGATGGACATACTAGCTGCAAAATTGGGGAGAGTGGGTGTCTCCGAGTCACGGGTCTTGTTCTAACAGAGCTCATAATTCTGGGTGATAGGTTTACAAGGCAGGCCTGTGACAATAAACAGAGTGAGCATGATGGCATATAGGGGTGAGAGAGCCACTATGGTTGATTGGTGTCAGATCTTTGAGGGATTTGTAGGTCAGGGACAGGATCCTGAATTTTGTGTGGTAGGGTGTAAGTAGCCAATGTGCCCCCTTGCAACAGTATATTCAGTATTTAGGCACCAGGTGGAATTCTACCTATATTATATTTGAGAGATTGGTGGAGCAAAAGACATCCCTTCATGAGCTTTCTGTGGTCACCATGATTGAAGTGGATTGCCCACTGGTGCGTCAAGATTGTTTACCCCTGATGCAGGTGGTACAAATCCTAAAGCCCTTCAAGTAAAATACAGAGGATTCTGAGTTCATTAGCATCCACCCTGGGTGAGGTCAACCCCATAATCAATATCTTGGAAGAAAAGTTACAGAATTTCTGTTGAACAGGAATTGGCACCAGAGGTGTTGGTGCTTGTGGATTCCTTGCTACAGCAAGTGGAATATCAGCACGGATTCCTTATCCAGTTGGATCCTGTGAGACCTATGGCTGAAAGGGAATATTGCCCTCAAGTCCAACATTCTTATTGGAAGGAGAAGATGTTGGTTAGGGTGCAAAAATGGCAGTGCCAGAAACAAAAGGGCAGAAGAAATGTATTGCCGGAAAGAGAAGGCTCCCCACAGATTATTTAAGTATCAACAGTACCTTGAATGCTACCACTTCATCCCACAACAGATACCAGTATTCCCCTGCAAAGGATACCCCTGCACAAACTGCAATTCCATGGTATCTCAGAGGACCCATCAAGGCCATGGAAACAGACCCATTGGCATATTGGGCAAAGACAGATGCAGTCTGACTGGACCTCACCAAGGTCAACCATCATTATCTTTCCTGCTCACCAACAGACATACCTAGTGAATGGGTATTCTCAATGGCAAGGGACATCATCACTCATGGCTTATACCAGAGTTAGTTGGAAAGTTGGTCTTCCTTAAGATCAATGCCTTTCTACTGAGTTTCCCTGAATTTCTATGTGAATTGTAGAACTGAGTGCATGCCAACACCAAACCAATGTCCTTACTTTTTGACTTCAGCACTTTTATTGCGGGCATGGGCCCTTGGGCTGAGAGGGAGTTGGTGCAACCTGCAGGGAGGAGCCCTACAGGTCCCCACTGTCAGCTGGTAGAGCTGGCTGTGGCAGAGACCCAGCTGTAGCTTCACCTATACCAGCCCTTATTCCCCTTAGGTTGAGCACTCGATTGCCGGGGCTGGCAGAACTTAGGTGGGGGGCCTCTGCTGATGAACTGGAGGTCCGTGGAGAAGGTCGGGTTGCAGGCCAGAGTTAGGGACAGGCTGATTACAGGCGTACTTGAAGACAGGCGGAGGTTGAGGCAGGCAGCGTTCAGGCATAGTCAAGAGTCAGGCATTGGTCAGTGGCAGGCAAAGTTTATTTATTTATTATTTTTATATACCGACATTCAATCTCAATCAAGATATCACACCGGGTTACATTCAAGTACTGTAGAAGAGTTTCAAGCCAAAGCCAAAGATTCATCCAAGGAAAAACAGGATAGATAGGTATACAGGGAGATGAGGAGAAGCACAGGTGGGCAGGAGAAGACACTGAAGAACAGAAGACTGTGACCACAAGATGAAGACATGGAACAAGAACGCAAGAACAAAGACCTTAGGAGGGCCTGGAGAAAGTAGCAGTATCAGAGGCAGGTGGAGTGCAGCGACCTATCACGCATCTGTTTGGGGGCCTGCCCCGGCATCGGAGGGTGGCCCTTCGGGCTTGAGCTGGAGCTAAGTGTGGCAGTCTGTGGGCCTGTCCTGCGGACCACCAAACATTACAACTTTTTTTTTGCCAGTTGCCACTATTGCTGCAGTTGCAGAGCCCGCTTCTCATGCCCTGTATCTCTCCTTGTTCATGCCCATGCAGTGCTATTGCCACGCTTACTCCTGCTGCTGCTGCTGCCTGGCCTGCTCCACATGCACTGCCTGTCTTCTGCTTGTCATCCTTACTGCTGTTGCCTAGCCTAGGCCTGCTGCCCAGTTTATTTATGCTTACCCTTCTGCTCTCTTGGATCCACGGTGGTGTTTTCCTCCCCCCAAAGAAAACTCCTCCCCTTCCCTCACTGGATGCCTCAATCTTGCCGCCACTCTGGAGGTTCCTGCCTGCTCTGCCTTGCTGACTTAACGCTCTCTTGGTTCAGTGCCCTTATGTGTTGTTGCCATACGTCTTGCAGTTTTATCCTCACTTTAAGCCTTTGCTTGCTGCCATACCCCTCTCTCTTACCTGCTTACTGCTCTGCCTTTATGCTACAGTTTAAGTTGTTAGTGCAACTGCATATTTTGCCCTGTGGCCATGCGGCATATAATGAAGATAAGAAATAGGTATCAATGTAGCTGTACAATCACAGGTGGCTTTGACTTTTTATTAACCTTAATACTTGAAGCATGTTTTATGTCTTTTAGTATTTATTGGTTTAATATTTATGGCTTCTGACATTATTTTATTAGGATATCTTTTATTTTTTACTTGTTAAATTTTATCTCCTATTATTATTATCGTTTGTAATTTTCTTTTATTGTATTTTATTATTATGTTAACTGCTGTGAAGGCTATGCCGAGACAACGGTATATAAGTACCAATAAACCTTAAATCTTGGGGGTTTGTACTTGTTGCCATTCCCCTTGCTCTCTAACTTGGGGTTTTCATTAAATTCTTCTTCATGCAATACCCTTTGTTGATGGCACTGTTTGTCCTATGTTGAACTTCTTCTGGTGCTTTAGGGTATTCAGGCCACTCTTTGTGCCACTTTGCCTCTCTTTTGGTGGCATAGGCTATTCATGGCACGGTTTGTGATGTTTTGCCCTTCTTTTATTTATTTATTTATTTATTTATTTATTTATAACTTTTATATACCGACATTCCACTATTTTTTGCTGCTTTGCCCCTCTCTTGGTGGATTTTTCATTCCATGCTTGATGCCCTTTGCCCCTCTTTTGGTGCATGGGGTCTTTAAGCCTCCCTTGCTGTCTTGGGGGTGCTGTTGCCTCTGTAGCTGATGTGTGCCAGCAATTTTCATAAAACTTGGATGAAAAATCCCAAAGTTTGAAATAAAAATAGGATGCATTGCTTCCCCCACTGACTTTCATGGAAACAAATGACATGAATGAACTTCTGATAGAAACCAAATGAGAAAGGAAACTGCACATACATAGTGTTTGAGCGCCATAAAAGCATACGTAGGGTCCAGAGCACCAGAGCAATCCAAGGCAAAAGAAGTAGCCAGAACTGAAGGACTGAATGGGGTTGCACTTGGCATCGTCTTTAGATACTGAGACAACCAAACCTGTTTATGGCTGGGGATGACAGAACACGGTTACCTTATCTTAAGTCCCTTATGGATAAAGGAAGTGTATACAATTGTGAGGGAACAGACAAAAGACTCCCTCAGACCACTTTAAAACCTTGGCTAGAGCAGACTGCCCCAGGTGCAAAGGATTCTGGGTACCGGGAGGTTCCCTGCCTAACACTATAAGGGCGAAAGCTCTGTCACTGATGTGTAATAGTAGTTAATAATAAATTATTCAATTCTCTAATAATTTAAAAATAATTTCAATAACCTACACTACGTGGAGTGCTGTTTTTTTACTGCTTTAAATCGTCCTATATTTCAATGAATGTATAGAAGGAGATAGAGGAAGGTTTCATATATTGTGTAGGTGTCCCAGCACCACTACTTTGTGGTTATAATCATCAACCATCCTCCTCCTCCGTGAAATATTTTTTTTGAAAATTTTTTTTTGTGTGTATGTATTACTCTAAGCCCAATGAACCTAAGACTCTTCCGTGGCTTAAAAGTCAGTCGATTTCTATGCAATCTGCAGCTGGTGAGGCTTTATGAAGGTTGAAAATACTTTTCAAAATAATTTTCAAGAAGAGTAAAGATCAGACTTCCCCGATTTGTTGTTGGTGTGTGATATCCAACCTTTAGAGATGGTCCCGACACAAACAGTCCGTGTTTCAAACGTCCGTCTTTCCTCAGGGGAATATGTTGATGCTGAAAAACCAACTTATTGGAATCTGAATCTCTCCATTCGATGATTCTGCGAATAATCTCTGCTTTTGCCTCATGAATGATGTTACTCTGTTATCGCCTCCGGAAGGCGATGTCAGAGTAACATCATTACTCTGACATCGCCATCCTTCCAGAGGATCATATGATTTTCAATAATAAAACCATATTGTAGTATTTTGGCTTGTTGACAGTAAATATAAGCATAAATTGAACATAAAATAAAACTAGATGCAAAAACCACCAAAATCCTTAAAAACAAAAAATATACACTATACACGTATAGTAAAATCTAAAAATGTACTGGGTATGGCAACACCCTAGAACCACCGTGCACATGTTTTTGTGCTCTGATGGTTTAGGCTCTATAATTGAAAGAAAACCAAATATTTATGTAAAAATTGATGCTATCATCAAAACTTTGCCAAAGTTTTGATGATAGAGTCTGTGACAACAATTATTTCTTTACTGTTAATATCAATTTAGTATAAATAGCACAGACAAGAATTAAGCATTTCATGAAAGTGAACATAAAACCAGATGCAAAAGCCAGCAAAATCATTTAAAAACAAAAATGAAATCATGGATTGTGCATGTACAGTAAAATCTAAAAATGTTCTTCAAACCACTAGGTATGGCAAACATCTAGAACCATCACGTGCATGAAAATATGCAACTATGTTTCAGGCTCTATAATTGAAAGAAAAGATTTACTTACAATACAAATTAAAATATCATTCTTGCACATTTTGTCAGCTATTTTTCAGGTATTTGATAACATTTTTCACATCAAAGTTCAGTTTCACTAGAACTGCTGCAGGGATATTGTTATACAATTGAGAAGTATGAAGGTTCACACAATTCACAACAGGTTGCAGTTCTTTCATTTATGACTCAGTATTGTGCATATCTACAATGTAATTCAGGTTGAGCCTACATGTATTTCTATTTCTGCCTGTACTTACCTGGCAAACACATTATTGCTGTATGTGCACTCTACTGTACACACTCCCCTGGGAAAATGAACTCAGGACCTTGCATGTCTTCACTAATAATAATATTTTATGATGAACTTCTATGTCTGAAAATTATACCCCCATCCTATTCAGATTTGCTCCACATATGGTCGCACTCTAAAACAGCTGACAGCACATGTGCCCAGTGAATGTTTCCCTCTTTCTACACATTGATAAATCAGGCTAAGAGAGAATTTGAAAACAAGTTGGGCGTATAGGCAAAAACTCATAATAAAAACTTTTTAAAATATATCCAAAGCAGAAAGCCTGTGAGGGAGTCAGCTGGACCATTAGATGATTGAATGGTTAAAGGGGCACTTAGGGAATATAAGGCCATCACAGAAAGACTAAACAAATTATTTGCTTCAGTGTTTAATGATGAGGATGTTGGGGGGATACCAGTCCCAGAGATGGTTTTCAAGGGTTCTGATTCAGATGAACTGAACCAAATCATGGTGAACCTGAAAGATGTAGTAAGCCACAATGAAGAGTAGTAAATCACCTGGACTGGATGGTATACACCCCAGGGTTCTAAAAGAACTAAAAAATGAATTTTCAGACCTATTACAATTAATTTGTAACCTGTCATTAAAATCATCCATTATACCTGAAGATTGGAAAGTGGCCAATGTAACCCCAATGTTTAAAAAGGACTCCAGGGGTGACCTGAGAACTATAGACCAGTGAACCTGACTTCAGTGCCAGGAACAATTGTGTAAACTGTTATAAAGAATAAAATCACAAAACATTTAGGGGCCGATGCAATAAAAAGCATGGAAAGTGGGTGCTGAAAATTCAGCGCCCGCATTCTTAACACGTGCATGGTGCCCGCAAGGGGGGGCGCCATGCTATAACCAAATTAGGGGGTCACGCTATCAAGGAGGTGCTAGAGTCACTTGCGCAACCTTAGCACCTCCTTGCTAACGTGACCCCGCCGCAGCTGCCGGTTATGAAAACTGACGCCGGTAAACTTGGCATCGGTTTTCATAACCGGCCATCTGCTCTAGGCAGGCATTAATATCTGAGAGCAAGATGTGCGTCTGAGACGCACACTTCTTTTTTTTAATGCGGAGTGAATGAGTAATAGCCTCATTCACATGCATTTGCATGTGATGAGCAAGATTGCATTCACACCGCGTCGGACGCGCATTAAATAGGCGCTAATCCTCCTATTGCATTATGAGGTGGATTAGTGCCTATTTAATCCGCGTCCGAGTGCGGGTTATACAGTGCGCTCAGCTGAGCGCACTGTATTGCATCAGCCCCTTAGATACACATAGTTTATTGGAACACAGCCAGCTTGGATTAACCCAAGAGAAGTCTTGCCTCATAAATCTATATTTTCAGGAAGGGCTAAATAAACATGTGGACATGTGGTGTATTTGGATTTTCAGAAGGCATTCAACAGTCCTTCATGAGAGGCTTCTAAGAAAACTAATGGGATAGGAGACAATGTCCTTTTGTGGACTGCAAAGACAGGAAACAGAGAGTAAGATTAAATGGTTTGTTTTCACATTGGAAAAAGGTAAACAGTGGAGTGCCTCAAGGATCTGTACTTGTAACAGTACTTTTTAAGATATTTATAAATGATCTAGAAAGGGATACGATGAGTGAGGTGATCAAATCTATGGATGACATAAGATTATGCAGAGTAGTTAAATCTCAAGCGGATTGTGTTAAATTGCAGGAGGACCTTGTGAGACTGGATGATTGGGCTTCCAAATGGCAGATGAAATTTAATGTGGATAAGTGCAAGGTGATGCATATAGGGAAAAATAACCCTTACTGTAGTTACACGATGTTAGGTTCCATATTAGGAGTTACCACCCAGGAAAGAGATCTAGGCGTCATAGTGGATAACACATTGAAATCATCGCTCAGTGTGCTGCGGCAGTCAAAAAAGCAAACAGAATGTTAGGAATTATTAGGAAGTGAATGGTTAATAAAACGGTGGATGTCATAATGCCTCTATATTGCTCCATCCTGAGACTGCACCCTGAATACTGTGTGCAGTTCTGATCACCACATGTCAAAAAATATATTGTTTATCTGGAGAAAGTGCAGAGAAGGACAACCAAAATGATAAGGGGCATTGAATAGCTCCCCTATGAGGAAAGGCTAAAATTTCGGGCTGTTCAGCTTGGAGAAGAGACTGCTGAGGGGGGATATTATAGAACTCTACAAAATCATGAAAGGACTTGAACAGGTTAATATAAATTGATTATTTACTCTTTCAGATAAAAGAAGGATTCGGGGGCACTACATGACGTTAGCAAGTAGCTCATTTAAAACAAATTGGAGAAAATTCTTTTTCACTCAACGCATAATTAAGCTCTGGAATTCATTGCCAGAGGATGTGGTTACAGCAGTTAGTATAACTGGTTTAAAAAAAGTTTGGATAAGTTCCTAGAGGAGAAGTCCATAAAACCACTATTAATCTATAAGGAATAGTAGCTTGGGATCTGTTTAATATTTCGGTACTTGTCCGGTACTTGTAACCTGGATTGATCACTGTTGGACACAGGATGCTGGGCTTGATGGACCCTTGCTCTGACCCGGTATGGCATTTTCTTATGTTCTTATGTTCAGTGACTGTATGTGAGATACGTTCCCTGGATCTACCATCCAGGATAAATCAGCCAGTGCTGTTTTCAAAGCAATATTTTGACAGCAAGGCCGGTAGTTTGTGAGCCCAGCACTGCTGTCACAGTAACGCTGAATACTCCAGGAGCTGGATGCTAATTCCAAAGCCCACCCTAACCATCCTGCCAAAGCCAGAACGGTTAGGGTGGGCTTAAAGGCGCTTCCTGGAGGCTGTCTTTATGTTTCCAACCTGTCTGCGTACACATTAAATCCATTGTTGCGACATCATTTGTGAAATTATGTATGCTTTGGAGAGTAAAACCTCTGCTAGATCCAGGAAATTGTCGTGCAGTGCTTCAGACTTTGGCCTTGCACGGCATCGATTACAGTAATTCGCTTTATACCGGGCTTTCTGCTAATGCACTCAGAGCACTCCAAAAAACGTTCAGAATTCTGCTGCTAGAATATTAACCGTCTGAATTACAGGACGCCGTATTACTCCCATCCTCAGTTTTCTTCAGTGGCTGCTACCCAGTGGAGAGTGACATTTAAACTTGATCTGATAATCATTAAACTATTAAAGAAATGTCTCTGCTTTACATCTTTATACCCTCATGCAGTCGCTAAGATGTGCTTACCATAGCCTCTTGGCGATGCCCTCCGCGTACTCTGCTCATTTGGCAGAAAGTTGCCGGCGTGCTTCCACGATTCCCAGCCCTAAAGGCGTTAGTCGTTTTTAATTCTGAGATGCTTTCATTTCATTTGTTATATTTATAAACCTCTTCTCAGATGTAATCACCCAAAGTGGTGTACAAGTCTTAATAATTATAGATGTTAAGAATCATTCGGCTTATTCTCTCTGGTTTTATATATATTTTTTGTGCAAATTCACTGGCTACCTCAATCTGTTGGTGTGTATGTTTGATGTAATGTTTTTTTATGTTATGTTTTTATTGTACCTCCCCACAAACATTAGATTGTGTGGGTTATAAAGCTAGTTAAATATATAAATAAACCCTTTGCGGACTTTTTATGTTTTGACTTTGGGGGAAGAGAGATAGCAGAGCCGCCCATGCTTTCATTGGGGTTGGAGGGGAGGTGGAGGGTGTACCAGGCATGAGGTTTGCTTGGCAGCCATTTTTTTTTTTCATTCAAGCACTGCCCTAATTATTAATATTCTTTCAATGTTGCCAGTTAAAGTCATCCAGGAACACATTCCCGAATAACTTTGCAACCTAACTGCTGATATTCAGTTAGGTTTCAAAGTTGTCTGGGTAGGTTTACCCAGATATATTTATTTGGGAATATTCGGTGGGACATTTATCCCATTGAGTATCCCTGATAACCAGGGGCATTGCTAGGAACTTCAAAGACCTGGAGCACATGCCCATAGCTCCTTCCTTTCCTTTCCTCCCCTCCCCCTTTCTCTCTCACACTCGCATACACACTCTTTCTCCCATATGTTCGCACATGCTTTCTCACACATACACACACACACACACACACACACACATGGACCCATATACATGCTCTCTCTCTGTCTCCCTGGAAGATGTTGGCAGCAGCAGCCTTCTCCTTGGGCTTGCGCAGCATCTCTCCAATGCATATATACTGTCTCTCTATCACGCAACATGCTAACACAAGCTCTCTTACATGCCCTCTCTCTCTTCCATATGTTCTCACAAACTTTCCCTGTTATGCTCACACAAGTTCTCTCTTCCTGGAATATGTAGGCAGCAGCAACCTCCTCCTTGGGCCAACACAGCATCACTCGCATACATACAGAAGCTCTCACACGAGCTAGAGCCCTGGTAAAGAGTGCATCAAACTAGGGTGAGAGAACATTGTAGATATTTTATCTTTGTGTATCTTTCCTCACTCCAAATCACATCAGACCTTCACCGATGTGTACCGTGCTGTTCATATGTCTCACTGTACATGCAAAACTGGTCCCCAAACTCTTGACCACCACCAAAATCTCATCTTGAGTTACTAGCTGGCCCTCCTATAGTGATATAAATAGTTGACTTATAAAGAAGAGGATCTCACTCTCTCTCTCTCGCCCGGGCACTTCGCAAGCCACAAAATGAAAATATTGCAGGTGCATTAGCCAGATAAGTAGTTCTACCCCAGAATGCCCCATCCCATCCCTCACTTAGCCAGCAATTTAGTTGGATATTTAGCCTGCTAAGTGGAGCCCGCTGAATGCAGCCAAATATTTAGCCAGATAAATCCAAACTTATCCAGCTAAGTTGCGTTCAATATGGAACTCTAAGTATTTTAGTGTGCACTAAATAAAAACCAAAATGAAAACACAACCCTAATAACCTCCCCAAATTGATTCTGCTTTGCAGGCTGTCCCTGAATGACAGGACAGGAGGGGGCTTGTTCAGGAAACAACAGGTTCTTCTTTAATCTGCTCTGTCTGCTCTATTATTACCTCCTCCCCTTCTGTCCTTGAATGACAAAAGGAAATGATTAGGGAGTTTAGCACCTTTTTACTGTTCTACCTCTGTTTCAGCCTCAGCCCCTCCCTTCCTGGGAGGCTAAAACAGGAAATGGAGGGCTCTTTGCTCAGTGAGATTCAGTTCAGCTGGGAGACAGAAAATCTTCAGCTGCCCCAACATTTTTTGCCAGCCTTGGGAGCAGGTGTAACGTGCCTGGGTAGCAAATGCAGGTTTGCCATTATTGTTGAATAAAAAAATGGTATCCGCTTTTACTCGGGAAATGTATTTTCAAAGTGTGCTATCACTCTGAAATTTTTTAAACATGACCCTTGCTCGGTATAATATATAAATATAAGTCATAGTATGGGTTTTTGAAACTGCAAATCAGTTCTGCTTGATGGTTGTATTTCTGCAGTATTTCTGTATGAACATCAGTCTGTGTTTCTTGTACTTTTGGGGTATTGAAAGGCGCTTATAGTAGCACAGTGTCCCTTCAAAGCTAAATAAGGCCTATGCAAAATAATAGACAGAATAATTGCAGTGGTTGGCATTTTGCTGAGAGCAGTACTGGAAAGATGCTATTAATTGTTTGAAAGTCTCTATTACCAGTAGTTGCATAATCAAATGTAAAGTGCTCTGCACAGAGAGTGAGTATGCAATGGACCAGTGAGATGGTTTTGATTATGACCTGTTACTTTTTATAATAATGTGTTTTTTTATGTGGTACATTTTGATTACAATGATTATCTCTGTTTATTCTTTTTTCAGGCAATGGTGTGTGTAGCTGTGGAAACTGTGAGTGCTGGGATGGCTGGAATGGAAATGCTTGTGAAATCTGGCTTGAGACAGAATACCCCTAACAACACAGAAACATTATGGACTGAGTTCTTTTCATTTTTTTTTCAGGCTGCTAGAATACATAAAAGCAAAGCAAATAGCATATAATCTCTAATAGGACTCCTAAAATCAAACTAGTCTGGGATTGTACATTTTTTACTACAGTACTTGAGCAAAACTCTAAATACCCATAAATAATTTAGATTTGAACTATGGATGATCCAAATGGCATAACAAAAGAGCTTTCTTGCATAATTTATCCTGGGTCTCCACATTTTTTAAATATTATGTGAGTACATAATGAGAAAGAATCATCACATATGAAGCTGTAAGCAATTGATCAAACCATTTATGCATTTGATTTTATTCTGCATTTGTGTATTAGCACCTGATGATTACAAACAGTGGGTCTGGAACCCAAACTGTTTGAGCAGCCCTCATTGCTAGAACAAAGTGATTCTTATTTTTAAATTAGTAATTTCCATGATTAGAATTATGTTCAGTTGGTTGTCTAACTTTCTTATTAAAAATATTCTAAATGCATTAATACACTGTAGAATTATAGGAAGTTCCGCTCTGTAAAACATGTAAAAAATAAATGTATGAATGCTTTTTTAAATAAATATGTTATAACTTGCATATTCTTTTATTATGCTATCATAAATGTCTATTCTTTTTTACTTATTTTTTAGGTGATGACACGTATTAATGAGTTGGAGGTAGCCAATTCCGTGCATTTTCACAATTCACCATTTCTGAACTGATTGCACTAACACATTGTATTCATTGAAAATATTTATATTCTAGATGCTATTTGAAAGTCAACTGAACTGCAAAACCAGGTCAAGATGCAACATAAAGCAGTATCAATAGACAGTAACAAAGTTCTGATGAGCAAATTAAAATAGCTCAAACATACATTTATGCATTATAGCATTACTAGCAAAATTTTATTTTTTTCTTAAAGCTGCTCAGTACGAAATTCAAATTGCACTTTGAAAAAAATGCAGTTATTGGGATTTCCCTAATTTATATACATTTATATTTTTGTACACATGGTTTCTGTAGTCAAATTATTCCTAAGGGCATAAGTTACATACAATTTTTTTGCAAAACAGGTTACATTTCATAAGATTATTATGATATAAGGCAAAATTATTGAAAATATGTTTGTTAACATCAGACTTTGTCATACTCTGTGGCAAAGAATTACGTCTCCAAATACATGGCTTAATTACTTGCATTACTTACAGATAAATGTGCATTTATGTCAAACGCCATCTTTCATAATAAAACATTGCTCTGTCTTTCATGGAAAAATGATACAGCATAAACAAGAATAATATAAGGGCAAAATTTCAAAGATTGTATTGGGAAAACATTTAAATGTATTAACAATACCTTAAGAGTTTAATGTCGTCATTTATTTTCATATTGCTTAAACTCAGGAGATAAATAGCTAGAATGTCCCATGATCTTAGAGGCAAAGTTGCTTTAATGTGGGAAAAACATAAGAACGATGAATAAGGTTTACAAACCAAAAGATTTTTACACTAACATTTAATTCTGAAATATTCAGGCCTGATACATCAAAGTTTTTGTCAGATTTTTGTGACTTCGGTGGTTAAAAAAAAAAAATCAGCAAACATTGCTTCTCTCAAAGATTACATCCTTTAAGGTGAATTTTCAAACAATTGCACATGTAAAAATTAGCATATACGCACGTTAAGTGGCCTCTGCTCAGGTATTCCATATTTTATAAAAGTAGAAAATGTGCACATATAGTCACTTTCATGTGCAGACATATATGCGCGTAAAAAAGGGATGGTCTAGGGGCATTCGAAGGTGAGGCCAACTGCACGCATGTAAGTTGCTATTTTAAAAGACTTACTTGCGTATTTTACACCTATTAATTATCTGGCATAAATGATATTGAACATGTTTATTCTGTACTATTGGCCAGGTGGGAGGTCTGGGTGTTCAGGCTAGAGAACCAGGAGAAACGTGACGACCTGAAAAGGGACTGGAGGACTAACTGGTAAAACTGGTAACTTCCTTGATGCCTGCAAATTTTAAAATTGGCTAGCTTACATATTAAATCTTAATATATGCGAGTACTACTTTGTTTTCATGCATAAAATATAAGTGTGTATTTTTAAAATAGCTAGGAAAAGTATGCATGTTCAATGTACTGAAATACATCATTTAAATAATAATAATAAGCCTACATACGTGTGAATATTGTGGGGTAAAGATACATGTATTTTATAATATGCGCGTATGTGATATATGTGGGTTATAAAATACTGTGGTAAAACTATGTGCAGCCAATATATGTGCTTATATGCCTCTGCACACAGTTGTTTGAAAGTTATCCTCTATTTTTAGTTTGTAATTTTGCTCAAATCATCAGCTATTATAGCAGTAACATTGCTAGTTACCTTATGTCTTCTTACGGATAAGAACAAAAGGCTTGAACAAATATTTTCTAGCCAGTACCTATCTCCTATATATGAAAGGGATTTTCGGGTTTGGAAAAACTGAATTGGCTAATATCAAAGCTATACTGGAGCAAAAACTAAATAAACACTCAGGGCCAGATTTTGTAATCTACGCGCGGGCGTAGATTTGTGCGCGCAACCCGGCCTTATTGTGAACCATTGTGACGGCAGCTAGCTTAACGACGGTATAGAAAAGATATTAAATAAATAAAAATTAATACATTCTATAACATGCGTGCGCAGCCGCATGCGTGCCGAGCCTATGCAAAATAGGCTCGGCACGCACGGGAGGGTTTTAAAAGGGTCACGCATGTGTATATTACGCGCGTAACCCTTCTAAAATCCGCCCCTCAGTGAATGGTACTTTATTTATACATTTCTTTCAAAAAGCAGAGTACTGTTCTGAAATAGATATGCAGCGCATGACTGCACTATCTTCTTCTACCACCATTTTGATAGATGCCACAAAACTCCGAGCTGAAAAGTACAGTTTTGTAAGGACTGATGTCATCACAAAGCCTCTGCAAGAATAGCACAGTTTAACTAGTACAGCAACGTTCAAAGTTAATTGAACTTTTAAAAATGTCAAGCCAGCCAGGCCAGATTTCCCAGTACGAAACGATGGAAATGTCACTTCCCAGACCCAGCTCCTACCCCTTGGGACAGCAAAGGTTGGGTGTCCTGCAGAGGTAGCACTCACAGCCTCCCAGGAGGTAAGAAGTCTCACATAGGGCTCAAGGGTGGCACCTACATTTCACTCATTTGTACTGAGTTCCAAAAGAGAACTGCAATGCATGCCTCTCAGTCAAAAGATTATCTGTTTCTCTTGGCTCTTAGCAACCTTTTTTATTCTATTTCCCTTCCACCCCCACCATTAATGTAGAGAGCAGTGTTGGAACTGCATCTAAGTGAAATATCTAAGAACATAAGAACATAAGAAAATGCCATACTGGGTCAGACCAAGGGTCCATCAAGCCCAGCATCCTGTTTCCAACAGTGGCCAATCCAGGCCATAAGAACCTGGCAAGTACCCAAAAACTAAGTCTATTCCATGTAACCATTGCTAATGGCAGTGGCTATTCTCTAAGTGAACTTAATAGCAGGTAATGGACTTCTCCTCCAAGAACTTATCCAATCCTTTTTTAAACACAGCTATACTAACTGCACGAACCACATTCTCTGGCAACAAATTCCAGAGTTTAATTGTGCGTGGAGTAAAAAAGAACTTTCTCCGATTAGTTTTAAATGTGCCCCATGCTAACTTCATGGAACTTAATTAGTTAGGGGTAGTAACCGTTGCAATAAGCAAGCTACACCCATGCTTATTTGTTTATCCAGACTATGTAATTCAGTTCTTGTTGGTTGTTGCCTGAATATAGATCCACCTTTCTTCAGTCCCCCCTGCCGTAGTAGCAGTTAGGGCACGTTCTGGCTCAGGTGTAACTGCAAAGGAAAAACTCTGTCTGGCACTCGTATGCCGCCCTTGGATTTCAATGTATAAATCCCATTGAAGGAGAAGTGTACGCCAGTTCATATTTCTGCAGTCCAGAGTACATTTCAGTGATACCCTTCCCTCCTAGCCTTTCCAACCCCATGTGACTACCTAAACAAACAGCACTGCATTCTTCTTGCCACTGGCGTTTATCTGCTCATCCTGCTAACCTGTTTAATACGTTAAAACCGGCTGCCTACATTTGTTCTTAGCTCCTCAGCAGTCTCTGCCACCTCTTGACAGATTAAAATTTTGTTTCAACATTCCTTCCATCTCTTTCGGTTTCCTACTTTACCTCTCCTTCCCTGTTTGTTCTTCTAATGCAATGCATACAACTTCCCATCGTACCTTTATGATTAAAAAAAGATTTAGCTCACAGTGTCAGATGATTTCCTAGTCAATGGGACGCATCACATGATCTCTTAATCGAGATTACAATAAAATTAATCCAATTTAACCTGCATCTTATTGTGCAGTGTCACCAGATAAGAGGTCATTCCTAGACGCTGTAGTTTATGTTTATGTATATTGCAAAGACAGATTAATGATGACATCATACAAATTAAAGTTCCTTAAAAAACAGAAATGTGATATTTTGGATCTGCAGAAAGAGTCAGGGAGGCATATTCTAAGAGATGACTAGCGGATAGAGGTGTGATACAGGAAAAGGAGTTAAAAGGACATAGTATTTCTAATTTTTATGGCATATTGTTAATGATATATTGCATGCACAGGCAATTTCTATTTGATAGCAGAACCTATGGCCCTGTAGTCACAAAAAAAAAAAAAAAAAAAAAAGACTTCAAGCTTCTGCCTGTGAGCTACATTTGAAATGTATAGGTGCATAGAGGTGAATTTTAAAAGCTAGATATGCGCCAAAATCGTGAGATCGGCATGTATCTAGCACTAATGAGCGTTCACTCTATTTTATAAAATGGGCAGATGCAGATATGCGTGCATTTCGCATCGGAAGGGGCGCGGCGTGTGGTATGGGTGGGACGTGGGCATTCTGGGGCGGAGCCAAGAGACGTGCCCGCAAGCATCTATGCACCTGGGCACGCGCCTAGGTCCCGTGCTGTGTAACTTTACTTCTGCTACCGAGGAGGTTTATGTTTAAAAAAAATACTGGCATCTATGAGGGGAGTTCTGGGGGGGGAGGACAGGCTTATAACCAGGAGGATCTAGGGCGAACTGGTGGATGAACCGCTGAATCTGGCCCTCAGCTGGACACGCACCTGTTGTAAAATACAGGCAGTTACGCGTCTGTAAGTCGTCTTACACTGCTGGGCATGCACAAGCTTAAAAAGAGGCGCACACATACACGCACCTAGGCTGTTTCATAGCCATGTGCATAAGTTACAAAATGGCTGCATCTCTGGGCACACTTTGATGCACACGTGTCAACGTGAGCCCACGCAACTGTTTAAAAGTTGTCATTGTGTTTACTGTATAGCTATAAACCTAAGGCCTTGGTTATTCCTTTTCTATGTACACACTTGCACAGGAAAGATCAGACAGCAGGCCTTTACAGTATATTAATTGTGAAACAGTACTAGTGAAGGCATCAACTGGAATTTACATTGACAAGTCTGTCAAGCTAGTCTTCAAGGAAGAAAGCATGAGGAAATGACTCACATAGTAAAACTATGTAAACATGGATATTTTAGAGAGGTGTTATATTATACAACAGGTGTGTTGCATAAGCCTATCTACTATTTTAAATATGGCAGATAAAAGTATATGGTATTTTTCCAAATGTAGAAAAATCAATATAACACAAAATAAAGCATGACAGTATCTAAAAGATAATATTGTGGTTCTGGTAACATTTCATAAATCATGAATTCATTATTGTGCTACTACAGAAACCTGTGAAACAAGAAGCTTTTATTTTATAATGATGTCATAAGACAGAAAAGCAATGAAAGATGTAATATAAATTGAATTTGTATGCTTAACTGCATTATTTAAATAATGTGTAAGGTGATAAAACAAATATTTTGCACCAAGCAAGCTCCCAAATGCCAGAAATTAGCATATCTATTTCTGTTTGAGTGTAATTGACAAAAACTGGTTTTCTGTTCAAAGGTAATTTTAAATATTGTATTTTAACTGGTACGTGTTCATTTTGGAAAGAGATGTTAGCATGTTACATACTTCATTGAGACTTCCACGAAATGACAAAACTAGGGACATGCTAACATTTTAAAATAGCATGAAAACACCAAACATCTTAATGTTATCATTTTAAGAGTGGGCACACCCTTTTTCATTTTGTTCTGTTTGGAATTTTGTTTGGAATTTTTTGGAAGAGGGCTTTATTTCCCATTTTTGTTTATTTGTTCCGTTTTCTTTATTAAAATTTGAAAAAGAAAAGCAAACAAAATTACAAAAATAAATGAAAAACAAAATAAAAACAAAATAATGTTGGGGACCCCCCCAAAATAAAATAAAGACACAAACCCTTCCCAGACCCTCTCTAAAATCCATTCAGCCTCCATGCATCTTCTTCATGGAACAGGAGCAATCCCCAGCCACCCCTGCCCTGTTGGCGCCAGCAGACTGATGACAGTGCCATTATCAATTTCTGCTGTACAAGAAAACGGTGCCAGTCTAGTATGGGGAAAATAAGAAGAGGAGAGACTGGGGAGGATTGAGGGAGGGTTAAGAGGAGTTTTTATTGTTTTCTTCTGCAGTAGGGCGCCCTGTTTTTAAAATAAAATGAACAAAAATACATGGTTTTGTTGGGTTTTCCTTCATTTTGTTTAAAAAATGAATTGAAATGAAATGGGAAATCTGTTTCCAATGAATGCACATCCAATGAATGCTATCCAAAACAATGCAGAAAAATGAACAGAGTTTTGCCCGGGTTATTAATTTTTAGTGTGTGCCATTACTAAAGTACACATGGAGCCCAAAATTCAACAATCGCCACTTAGCAAGATAAGTCACTTATCCGGCTAATTACTGTAGATAACCAGATTAGTTATGGGTAAGCAGTGGGAGGCTTGGAGTGACGCTACTGATCCGGTTAACTTAGCTAGATAAGTAGAAATATTCATACTTATAAAATAGCAACTTACTTACATTAATGTTGGCCCCACTCTGAAATGCCCCTGGGCCTACCTCTTGTTTACACAGGCAAATTTACTCCTGGACCCTGATTTACACGTGCATGTTGAGATTTCTAAGGTAGCGTGTACTCGCATATCTGGTACTGTACATGAGTAACTGCTGATTTTTATGCCCCCAGTTTTTGAGAATTCACCCTTGTAGGCACATCTCTCATTGTTCCTGACAAGCATTTCATGAACGGAGCACCTAAGCAATAAGCACAGATGAAAGCAACAGTCTTCAGGTTAGTGCATCTTCAGTATGGATTGTGGAATCTTTTCCAGGTTCAGCAAAACAGTAGCATCAAAGGAAGATAATAATTACGTTACTTAATACTCAACATCAGTTATGATAAGATGGATAGCTTAGAAGTGTGACAATAGTGCCAAATTTAAACGATAGGAGCGAGAGAGGGTATTTATTCTCATTCTCAGACTTTCATTTCTGACAGAATTCGGAAACTAGTTGATATAAGTCTTTTTCTGCCAGAGTTTTCCTGCAGGTTTCAAAACTTTTAGTTTTTGTATTTATCTCTTGCCTACATGACTCAGCACCAAAACTGTTCCCATGTTCTTGTGATAGCGCTTTATCCATGTCTAAACTACTGAATTTTACACAGGAAACCATTTTTTCCAACCGCTCTCTTCTAAAGTGCACCTCCTTACAGAAATATAAATTAATTGCATTGAAGGCAAACGCATTTCTGTACAAGTAAGCAAGCTGAGCGTTCGTTTTTTCTGTAGAGCATGGTTTAAATTACCAGTTGGGCACTGTACGCTCTACAGAGAGAGGAGATGTGGACTAGAAAAAGTTGGAGTAGCCAAATGAATTTGCTAAGATTATTTTTTCTTGTGTGAAGGATATGATGTGCACAGTAGTTTAAAACTGGACTCTGGTGTACACAATCAGGCTTCCTCTTTCCTAAAATAAGCACTTCTTGGTCTAAAACACATTGAGGGTAATTCCCAAAGAATTTCACTCAGCCCTGTATCCCTGCATATATGGCCGCTTGGAGATCGATCAGATATTTTATAAACAAATGCACCTATATTTTGCGTGCAAAAAAATATATAACGTGCTTTCATAAAACCCTGATTATATGCAAAATAAGTAAAATTTAAAACATGCGAAACATAATTGAAATCACCGGTTTGACGATATCTTCACCAGTTCACCCAGTCCTTTTCCAGGTCATCAAGACCCTCCTAGTTTTTTTATGATGATTGCCCCCTCCCCCGTTCACCCAGACCTCCCACCCAACCAATACCAGACAACAAACAAGTCTGATATCGTGCGCTAGTTAATTGAGAAACATTTTGTGAATAAGTTGCCAAATGTACTCACATAAGTATCTTATAAAATAGCATCTTACGAGCTAAAATGCTGAACTCTTGGTTCCGCCCCAGAACACCTCTAGACCGCCCCTTATTTGCACTTGTAAATGTGTGCACGAAACCAAAAATGCTGTTGATGTATCATAAGAACATGCCACACTGGGTCAGACCAGTACGTGTGTATATGCTAATTTTATGTACGTAACTGCTTTGAAAATTAACTTGATTGGTTTTATAATATGAAGAAAACGGTCCACTGTGAAGCGTTTTTGAACCCTAATTGTAGCTGAATATTTCTTTCACTGTCAAAGGCGAAAGTATTATGTTAAACACTGCTTTGAAAATACCCTAGAATCTATTTCAAATTATGTTGGCTTGTGTTTCTGATAATTATACAGTCACTTTATTTTAGATTATCTATTGATGATGTTTTGCATACCTATTTGCCAGAAAAGCTTGATACAGTCTATGTTACTGACTGATTTGATTTTTTTTTTCTCTTAGTTTTTTTTTTTTTTATATAGTACATAAAGCCCTAATGCGTCTCATGAATAGTCGGACTTTAATGAGTGGATTCAAATTGGATGAGCCGGTACATATCTTACACAGGACCAGATATACAAATTCAGGAGTGGTGAACCTCTTAAGGGCTGCTAGCCAGTCCGGTTTGCAGGATATCCCTAATGAATATGCATGAGAAAGATTTGCAGACAATTAAGGTAATGCAAATCTATCTCATGCATTTTTATTTAGGGAAATCCTGACCAGTTTGCAGGATCAAGGACCAAAAGTTATCCAGCCTTGCTCATTCTGTATATATGTAGAAAATGCTTAGTACATCTATTCCATAGAAAGGTAAGGTGAGTGCTGGAAAAAGGTTGATTTGACTAATCAGTAAGATTAAGCAAGTAAAGGAACTATATATACTAAAAACAGTAAAATCAGCCAATTTCATTGGTTAATTCTGCCTCTTTGAGTGTGAGAATCCCATTATGCAGAAAATTCACACAAGAAGAAAAAGTCTGAATTGAAATCACAGTATTTGGGAGGCAGTCGGTTTGGGTCTCTGGTGCCAAAATTAATATAGTGCTAGGCTCTGTCTTCACCTCCTCCCAGCTAATCTGTTGTTCTCAAGGTGGGGAGAGCATGTACTTTCCCTCTTTTCTTCCCTGTGTTTTTTGATGACAGTGTCAGCAATACCTCAAGGGCAGGATGAAGCAAACTGATCGTGAACTGGATGAATGGGATGAAACAGGTGTGCAGGATGTATGAAGGGGGAGACCACCATGACAAGGGAGCAGGGGTCAAGTTGATGTGCAGATCTAGGGTATCTCAGACTAGAAGCAGAAATAGGAGTCAAGCAGGCCATCACTCTGTGATTGTGGGGAGCAGAGGTGCGGAAGGCCTGCTCTAAGATGGTTGGAGTAGTAGGGACTGTGGGCTTGCTGGAGGCCAGTGGAAGTCTGGTCATATCACCATTGCAGCCTGTAGTGCTGGGATGTGGTAGTGGGCACATGTGCAGAGCAGAAAATGTACCACAGAATTGGTTGGTGTTAGAAGAGGAGTGAGGCATGAAAGTTCAGCCATGGAGGAGCCTTCTCAGGAGCACGGTGTGCAGAACTGGTGCATACGTGCTAGCATTTTCACTGGTGCAGCGTATGCGAGTAACCCCTAAACCAAGTCCTGGAAGCATGGCCCTGGTTTCCTCAAAAGATGAGCAGAGAGCTACCACAGCAGTTATAAGTGGGGATGGGATAGGGGGGTTAAGTGGCAGAGTGCAAGAGGTTAAACAATTCTCTCCGATATTCAAATTCCAAGCAACAATTCTCTTTTATAACCATCCTGATAATCTTCCCCTACACTTTATAAACATCCAGAATCTTCATTACTTATGTTTTCTTCCTCATTGTTAAAAACTGCATTTTTGAACTGAACAATTCATTGTAAATCATTCACTTCCATCTTTGGAAACTTTACCATTCTACAGGTTAATACAACATGTTAAAGTTCCTATCTTTTCTTCTTCTTACTCCTAGTTGTACGTATCCTTGTTTATTGTAACTGTATTTATAATATGTATATTACATATTTGGTTCTATGTTCCGGTTATTACCCCATTGTTTACTGTAAACCGGCTTGATGTGATGTTATCACGAATGCCGGTATAGAAAAAAATCAAAATAAATAAATGTGTCACTGGAGAGGGAGAGCTCTACCAAAGCCAACTATGTCCAGACTGGAGGACTAGGTGTTGTAAATAGTAGGCGGTAAGGCCCAGCAGTTTAGAGGACACAGTGCACACCAACTCACTTGAGATCCGGAGACAAGATAGCAGGCAGTGGTGTCCAGTAGACTGCTTATAGAGGACTGCAGGAGGTCTACTACAAGAGTAGTAGGAAGTCGGGATAGATACTATACAGAAAGGGGGTTGAACTGATATGGGTTGGAGGAATAATGGGAATGAAAGGTCTGGAAGATTTTTTAATGCAAAAAGGGATCAGTGTGGGAAATGTTTGTATGCCTATGGGTTTGGAACTGTAGGATTATGGCATGGAAATTGGGATGGAATGGCCGCTATGTGGGTGGGAGGATGGTGAATTAGGTGTTTAGGCATGTCAGGAATTCATGCAGGGTAACATTTTTAAATATATCCAAAGCAGAAAGCATGTGAGGGAGTTGGTTGGACCGTTAGATGATCAAGGGGTTGGGACACTTAGGAAAGATAAGGCAATTGTGGAAACACTAAATTAAATCTTTGCTTTGGAGATCATTATCCTGGTGCAGCAGGAAATGATCCTGTAGCAAGAACCTGCATTGTCCTCTTGCACTGAGGAGGGAAGGGTTAGGTCAGCCATCATAGTTGGTTTGTCAGTTATTAGGAATGTAATGGTGAGTGTGAGGATCACCTGGTAACATGCCTGCCTGGTTGGAAGGTGAGAGTTCTCACACATCACCTAGATAGGATTTTAGATCATGCTGAGGAGGAGCAGGCTGTCGTGGTACATGTGGGCATCAACAACATAGGAAAACATGAGAGGGAGGATCTGGAAGCCAAATTTAGGTTTTTAGATCAAAAGCTGAAATCCAGAACCTCCAGGGTAGCATTCTCTGAAATGCTCCATGTGCAGGTCCCCAGTTGCAGGCAGAGCTCCAGAGTCTCAATGAGTGGATGAGCAATGGTGCAAGGAAGGGATTGAGTTTTGTAAAGAACTGGACAAGCTTTTAGGGAAGAGGGAGTCTTTTCTGAAGGGATGGGCTCCATCTTAACCTGGGTGGAACCAGGCTGCTGGCGCTAACTTTTAAAAAGGAGATAGAGCAGCTTTTAAACTAGAGCAAAGGGGAAAGCCGACAGTCACTCAGCAGCGCATGGTTCGGAGGGAGGTATCTTCAAAGGATACTAATGATGCATTAGAATTAGGGCATCCCAACAAAGAGGATCCAATAAAAGTTAAAGTAGTCCATGTGCCTATAAGTAGATTCACCTGAGCTAAAGGATTCCAAATTATCCCTCTCAACTGAAAAGCAGGCTATTAATACAAACAAAAAACACACTATGAAATGTCTGTATGCCAATGCCAGAACTCTAAGAAGTAATATGGGAGAGTTAGTGTGTATAGCAGTGAATGATGAGATAAACTTAATTGGCATCTCAGAGACATGGTGGAAAGAGGATAACCAATGAGACAGTGCTATATCAGGGTACAAATTATATCACAATGACAGAGGAGCAACTTTGTAGGGGGTTGGTGATTTATGTCCGGGATGGCATAGAGACCAACAGGATAAAAAACCTGCAAGATACTAAGGGGTCTATTTTCAAAACCGCGCATACATGTCCATGTGCACGCAGTATCCCGGCGTGCGCACATGTACATACTGATGCGACTCGCGCTTGCGGGGGGGGGGGGGGGGGGGGGAGAGTTCGAATTACACGTGGCAATGCGATCAGCCTTTTTTTCCAATTCCCTACCCCCACCTAACCTTTCTTCCCTTTCCCACCTCCACCTCCACCCCCACCTCTAACCCCTACCTAGCTACCCCAGAAGTATTTTCCGTGCACTGGCCAATTGCCAGTACGCGCTTCCCTAGGACAGTGGTCCCGTCCAGCCCCATCCCTCCCTGCCTAGACCACCCGCCCCGGCCATCCCCTTTTTCAGGAGCCGGCATTTCTATGTATAACGCGTGGCTGGGCCTGTTTGACTTCTGCCTGCCTAGTGATAACTGCTTGCTCCTCTCCTTGTTGAATTCCACCTGCCCCTGACCTCTGCCTTCTCTCATCTCTGCTATCTGCTGCCTGCCCCGATCACTATTGACTTTGTTCCATTGCCGCTGGCCAACAATATCTTCTGCACCAGATTCATCTCTTCACAGAGGTCCACGCCTAAGTCTAGCCAGCCCCGGCACCCGAGGGTTCAACTTAAGGGGAATGAGACCTGGTATTGGCAAAGTTGCTGTTGGGCCTCTGCTCCAGCCAGCTCCACCTGCTGACGGTGAGGGCCTGCAAGGCCCCTCCCTGTGAGTAGCACCAACCTCACCTTGATCTAAGGGTCCACCTCTGCAACATAGGGAACATACAAAGAGCACTCAATTAATTTATTGTAACACCCTTCCAGTTATAGAAAGGTGTTCAGAAATCCCTCAAGCAGAAGATTCACAAGCAGATTAATTTTGACATTAGCTAACTGCTTGGGGGACATTGTGGGAGGGAAAGGGATAAAGGAGAAGGAGCAAGAATTGGACAAATTAATGGAGAGAGGACCATGGAATATTTTCAATTGTATTAGATCCGGAGTGGCCAGCTTCGGTTCTTGAGAACCACAAACAGGCCAGGTTTTCTAAATATCCATAATGAATATGCATGAAATAGATGTGCATACAATGGAGGCAGTATATTCATTGTGGATATGCTGAAAACCTGGCCTGATTGTGGATTTTGAGGACAAGAATTGGTCACCCCTGTATTAGATATTTCTTTTGATTGACCAGCGTGGTAGTTCATTTATCACCCTTCTCAATATGGGGCCTTGCTATTCTATATGGGGTCTCATAAAGACTATAATGGTGGTTTTGGTTTAAAATGATAAACAATTTAGAGACAAGATAGAGAGCAGCAGAATTAAAATAAAAACATGGGATAAGCACAGAGGATCCCTAATGGCAAAGAGGTTAGGGGAATAACTGGTATCTATGGCGTTACACCATGAGCAGAACTAGGCCAACTAAATGGGAAAATGGTCTTTATCTGCAGTAGTCATATTCTATGATAGACATAGAAACATGGTTTTGAAATTATAGTATTGCACTCTACTTGCAGAGGCACAGGTAGGGGTGATAAGGACATAACAAAAGACAGAGAAAGGGTGCACAATGCAGTAATACGGAAGGTCATTGGATAGTAGGGCTGGTACCAGCAGGTTACAATTCCCCAGAAACCAACCAGGTCAGTGTTGGCAGGTTCACCCTGATTGGGTATTGTTAGGTACCTTCCTTTTCAGTTTTTGATTTATTTTGCCTGGAAATTTCAAGGTTGTAAAAAAACTAAGGAAGAATCTCAACTGGGCAGACCTGATAGGCCAATTGGTTTTTATCTACCATCATTTACTATGTTATTATATGTACTTGGACATCAGGGCTAACGTATGGTTGACTCAGATGCTGAATAAGGCCCATGCATATGGATGAAATGAGGGAAAACAAGTTGTGGATAGCCATTCTCTTTCAACTGATCACTGCATCCTCTGGCAAAATAGGCCAGTCAGGCAGATTAACCTGGTATTGAGCAAGCAGGATGTATGTTGATGTTACAATAAATTTGTTCAACTTATGAAATCACATAAACCTTTCAATTAAAGCGTAAGGCCTATGGTATAAACCCAATGTGCTACAATCGTTGCCAGTAGTACCTACATTATTTATAAAACACACCATCAACTAGATGCCTAATATTTAATTGACCTTCATACTAGGCTTCATCATGGAGTAATAAAACTTTTTGACTCAGCCTTTTAAATAATCATTGGTCAGTATTGTAACCATATATCTTTTTTTTGAAATTTTTTTTGATGCATAAATTTGATTTTAAAAGATCAATTTCAACATATCTTTAAGTATAAATGCTGCTGTTTTTTCATGAAGCCTTTCAATCGAAAAAAGCCCGACATGGGACCATGTTTCAAATGAATGTTCTTTTTCAAGGGCACTGTATACAGTGTTATGGATCTGTTCTTCTGATATTTATCATGGCGAATGAGCATTCTTTTTCTGGCTTAATAAAAAAGATATATAGTTACAATATTGACCAATGATTATTTAAAAGGCTGAGTCAAAAAGTTTTATTATTCCACGATGAAGCCTAGTATGAAGGTCAATTAAATATTAGGCATCTAGTTGACGGTGTGTTTTATAAATAAAGTAGGTACTACTGGCAACGATTGTAGCACAGTAAATTTGTTTATGTCTTACCAAATTGTAAATTCAAACAGCTGTGTTGTTTGTGTGGTAAAACATGCAGCCAACAAATGCAGCAAGTAGTACTGCAGAACTAGTGGGAACCTTCACATGAAGACAGACTGTCTTTTAGGGCTTCCAGTCTTGTATAATTATCAGTGATGATGCCTTGGCTCCAAATTTATTCAAAGGTGAAGGAAGCAGCAGTATTGCAGAAGTGGTTTTCAATGGATTTGGAATTCCTTATTTTTTCCTAGTGGGCATGGGTAGGGTCTAAAATTCTTTGCCGATTAAGCATTTTAGAAAGGCAATTAGGAAAAATATGTATGTTGAATTGGGCTTGGGCAGGATTATGGAACTGTTTGCTGATTCTCCATTTCAGGTTATGAGGCTGTTTTCTTTGGCACTACTGGTAATACCTAAGAAGGACCCTGGCAATTACAGATTAATTGAAATATGTCATTTCCAAGAAATCATTGGTGAATGATTTTGGGCCACGGTATATGCGTTCTGTGCAATATATGACTTTTGATTCAATAGTGGCTTTGGTTAGATGGGCAGGAAAAAGGGCTTTCTAGCAAAGATAGATTTCGGACTGCTTTTCTCTTGCTTCTAGTATATCCAATAAGTTTCCCATGGTTAAGAATTTATACTTTGGGGATTTGTATTTTGATAGATGCTTGCTAATGGACTATTCCATCTCCTGTAATTACTTCATAAGATGTGAATCGGTTATTTACTCTTTCTGATAGTAGAAAGACTAGGGGGCACTCCATGAAGTTAGCATGGGGCACATTTAAAACTAATCGGAGAAAGTTCTTTTTTACTCAACGCACAAGTAAACTCTGGAATATGTTGCCAGAAAATGTGGTTAGTGCAGTTAGTATAGCTGTGTTTAAAAAAGGATTGGATAAGTTCTTGGAGGAAAAGTCTGTTACCTGCTATTAAATTCACTTAGAGAATAGCCACTGCCATTAGCAACAGTAACATGGAATAGACTTAGTTTTTGGGTACTTGCCAGGTTCTTATGGCCTGGATTGGCCACTGTTGGAAACAGGATGCTGGGCTTGATGGACCCTTGGTCTGATCCAGTATGGCATGTTCTTATGTTCAGCATATCCCTAATGTATAGCATTGAATGAAGAGGCAGACATCATTGGCATCTGAGAGACATTGTATAGGGAGGATAACCAATAAAACAGTGCTATTTCGGGGTACAAATTACATCACAATGATAGGGTGGATCAATTTGGTGGTGGTGGTGGAGGATAGCGCTATATGGTAGGATTGGCATACAGTCAAATTGGATAGAGATCCTGCAGAAGTATAGCACTGTGGAAACTTTATGGGATAGAAATTCCATGTCTGATGAGGAAGAGTATAAAGATGAGGGTATTCTGCCATCCATCTGACCAGAATGAACAGAGAGGCAATGAAATACTAGCACAAATTAGTGAAGCTAACAAATTTGGCAGTACAGTAATAACGGGAGATTTAAATTAATCCAATATTGACTGGATAGATGTCCCATCAGGACACGCAAGGGAGGTAAAGTTTTTAGATGAAATTAATGACTAGTCCAGGAACCATAGAGAGGGTTAGCAATTTTAGACCCTAGTGGAAGAAAGGATTTAGTGCAAGAGGTAACAGTAGTAGGGCCGCTTGGCAACAGTGATCATAATGCAAAAGATATGACTTAACAAGCAGGAGGACATTAAGGAAAACTACTGCTGCATTTAACTTTGAAAAAAGAAACTTTGATAAAATGAGGAAAATAGAAAAAAACTAAAAGGTACAGCTGCAAAAATCTAAAGGCGAATTTCAAAATTCCTATGTGTGCCAAAGCCAGGAGATCTGCACAGAAGTCAGGCCGGCATGCACCACGCGGATTTGAAAAAGCACGAGTATGCGCTTATCTCCTGGTACGTATACAAAACTTTCTTTCCAAAACAGGGGCATGGTCTAGGTGGGACATGGGCATTCCTAGATTTTTCAATGAAATCTGCATGTAAGTGTTTACGTGCACAAGTGAGCACCAAGGTTCCCTGCTGTGTAACTTTACTTCTGCTATGGATGGCATGTAAATCCTAAAACAAAAAAAATTAAAGAGGTTAGTGGGGTTTTAAGGGTTGGGGCTAACAGGGTAAAAGATAGGCTAGTTAACTAGGGGGTGGGGTTAGGAAGTCTTATCTAACTGGGTGAACTGGGAATGAACTGGGGAACCTGGTAATTGCATCAGCATGTGTGTCTACTATAGTCCCCACACTTCCATGGTGGAGGTGGCATCTGTAAGCACATGCAAGTGTCTACATAAAATGTTGCACACATGTACATGCATACAGCCTTTTCTCTACCATGCATGCATATAAGCGTGTATGTTATACAATGACTGCATATATTGGCACAAGCCAGCATACATGTGCACCCAACATGGCTGTTTAAAAGTTACCGCCCCTGAGTTTACATCAGATGTGGACATTATTTAAAAATACCAACAAGGAAGTTTAAACCAGATGTATTCCATACATTTAAAAAGGCAGAATGAAGACCAATTGCAAAACAGGTTAGTATAAGATGAGAGGCAATTTTAGTTAAAAGATCTTCTTTCAACAAATGCAAAGAGGATCCACATGAAGAAAATAAGAAAAAGCATAAACCCTAGCAACTTAGATGCAAAAATACATTGATAACGCAGGCAAAAAAAGAGAATTTGAAAAGAAACTTGCTGAAGAGGCAAAAACACAAAATACAATTTTTTTCAAATATATCTGAAGCAGAAACCCTATGAGAGTTGGTGGGACCATTAGATGTTCAAGGGGATTAAAGGGGCACTTAAGGAATCAAAAGCTATAGTGGTAAAACTAAATGAATTCTTTGCTTTAGTGTTTACTGAGGAGGAAGATAGGGAGAAACCCATGCCAAAAGTGGTATTTAATGGTGATGATTCGGAGGAACCTGAAGCAAATTATAATGAACTTGAAAGATGTAATAGGGCAGATTGACAAACTAAAAATTTGCAAATCATCTGGACCAGATGATATACATGCCAGAGTTCTAGAAGAACTAAAAAATGAAATTGCAGATCTATTACTAGTAATTTGTAAAAATCGTTTGTTGTATCTGAAGATTGGAGGGTGGCCATTGCAATACCATTTTTTTAAAAAGGGCTTCAGGGGTGATACAGGAAACTGTTAACTGGCAAGCATGACTTCAGTGCCAGGAAAAATCATAGAAACTATTCTAAAGAACAAAATCACAGAACATATAGAAAGACATGGTTTAATTGGACACAGCCATCATGGATTTACCCAAGGGAAGTTTTGCCTCACCAAACTGCTACATTTTTTTTAAATAAACATGTGGATAACAGTGAGTCAGTGAATATTTGTATTTAGATTTTCAGAAGGCATTTTACAAAGTCCCTCATGAGAGACTCCTGAGAAATCTTAAGTCAATGGACAGGAGACAATATCCTAATGTAGTTTGCAAACTAGTTAAAAGACAGGAAATAGAGAGTAGAACTTAATATCCAGTTTGATCAGTTGAGAAAAGAAAAAATGTAGTGCCCCAGGGATCTGTACTGGAACTGGTGCTTTTTAACATATTTATAAATGATCTGGAAAAGGGAAAACGAGACAGGTGATCAGATTTGCAGACAACAAAATAATTTCAAGGTATTAAATCACAAGTGGATTGTGAGAAATTTCAAAAGGACTGCAAGACAGGGTATCCAAATAGCAGATAAAATTTAATATGGATAATTGTAAAGTGATGCACATAAGGAAAAGTAAATCAAACTGTAGTTACATGACATTAGGATCCATATTGTGGGTTATCACCCAGGAAAAGTATCTAGGCAGCATCATGGATGATATTTTGAAATCCTCAGCTCAGTGTGAAGTGGAAGTCAAAAAAGCAAACAAATGTTAGGAATTAAAAAGGAATTGAAAATAAAACGGAGAATGCCATAATACCTTTATATCACTCAATGGTGAGACCACTCATGGAGTACAAGTCTGGTAACTGCAGCTCAAAAAAATATTGCTGAACTAGAAAAGATGCAGACAAGGGTGACCAAAATGATAAAAGGGATGGAATGGCTCATCTATGAGGAAAGGCTAAAGAGGTTAGAGCTGTTCAATTTGAGAGAAGAAAAAGTTGAGGGGGGATATGATAAAGGTCTACATAATCATCAGTGGAGTAGAAAGGGTAAAGGTGAATCAGTTGTTTACTCTTTCAATAAATGTAAAGATTTAAATATAAACTTAATAAGCACATTTAAAACAAATTGGCGAAAATATTTTCACTCATCATACACTTAAGCTCTGGAATTCATTGCTGGAGGATGTGGTAAAAGAGGTTAACATAGCTGGGTTTAAAAAAGTTTTGGACAAGGTATTAGAGGGAAAAGTCCATGAACTATTATTAATCATATAGTCAGGGAAAGTCACTACTTATCCCTTGGTGTTAGCAGCACGGGATTTATCTACTATTTGGGATCCTACTAGGGACTTGTAATGTAGATTGGTCACTGTTAGAATTAGGATACTGGGCTTGATGTCCCCTTGATATGACCCAGTTCTTACGTTCTTATGTTCTAACTGCTGGGGTGTAGTGGAAACATTTTATTAGGGTGACTAAAAGGTTGTATGATGATTTCTGGGTTTTGGTAGCAAATCTGTCAGATATATGTCTATTATAATTATACTTTTATTCTGTCTCTAACAGAGATCTTGAGCATTAATCAGTTGCAGTGGGGAATGTGGGGTTTGTTATTTACTGCTAAGGAGTCTGATGTTTACCTGCTTGGCTGCGAGTAATGGTTCAAGTTGGAGATAATTTGAAGTATCACCTTTTCAGATTTGTTCCTTTTAGTAGTCACTTTGGTTAGCTGGGGTGGTAAGTTATGTGGCAAAAAAGGTGATATTCTGGTGTGACAACTTAAGAGTCATTGAATTAATCAAACATCAGTTGGCCAGGTGTCATTGAGTTTCTGATTTATTTCAAGAATTTCCATTCCACTGCTTGTATCTCAGAGCCTGTGCTTGGGTGAGACACGTAGGGTTCAGAAAATGCTATTCCCAATTCTCTTTCATATTCAAAGTGGCCCATGTTCATTAATAACTGGAGTGGATCAGAATGGCACACTTGAACTGTCCTGATTACCTCTGGTGATTTGGGACCTGGAAGCCTGGGAATTGTTAAATGCCTCAGGAGCTTTGTCCACATGCACGCTTATGTGGGGGGCTGTAATAAGTTGCTGTTTTTCCGATATGATTGTGGATGGCTTGGTGGCCCAGTAGTACTCAATGGAATAATGGTGCTATACATTGGATATGCAACAGCGTGTACCGTAGTGTCAACTCCAATGCTGGACTTCTGCTTTTTCATAAAAGCTTATGATTGGGGTAATCCAGCAGCAAGCCTCACTGTAAAACATTTTATGGGGCTGAAGTAAGTTGCACGCGCTGGCCGACTGCCGGCACACGATCCCCAGCACAGCAGCAAATATGGCCGCTGTGCTGGGAGCCTGACCCCGCCCCTGCCCCGGGACTTACATGCATCCCGGGGCTCTACACGCGCCGCTGAGCCTTTTTAAAATAGGCCTGGTGCGCGCAAGGCCGGTTATGCGCGTAAATCTTTTAAAATCTGGCCCATTATATCCCAAATTCTGTGTGTTGTCATTTGCTCAAGGATTTGGAAGAGGGGGATGTGAGCCAGTAGATCCTGACTACCTATGTTATTAACTATAATCTGTTTTTATAGAGAAATTCTTCTTTTCTCAAGGTAAAATAATTTGACCCAAAAAATACCTAGCACTGCATCATTAACTTGAGTTGATTTTAGCTTCTTAGTCTCCTTCGATTTCCTTTACTGTTTCAGTGCAGATTGGTTCAGAGCCTTAGACCATGTTCTATGAGCTTTATGTGATATCCTGCATGAATTTTTGCAAAGCTTTATTTCTGTGTTGTTTATATAAAATAGCCTCAGGGTTGGTCCATACTATCTATTTGCACAGCCATATCTTGGAAGTGCACCTAGACAATATTTCCTGGAAACCAATGCGATGGAATGAAACGGATGAATTTGCAATACAAATTGGGCCCTAGCTGGTGTGATTTTATATATTCCTCAATAATTCAACAAAAGGCTCCATACTGAAAGAGACTGATGGAGCATAACAATTTGCAAATGTTTCAGAATTTGGAATTGTGAAGTCCTAATAGCTAACCGAACTTAAAAATGTAAGACGAATAGTAAGGTGTTAAAGGTGGGCTCGGGTCGCTATCTCGGGCCCACATATGACAGAAGCGCGCGGGCAAGAGCAGAGCAAATCGGCAGGGCAGGCTCAGCAGGAAAGGGGGGGGGAGGGGAGGGAAGGCGAGACAAGCTGAGGCGCGGGGTAGGGGCGCCGGTGGCGCCAGAGGATGACGTCAGCGGCCCCATAAAGGGGCCGCAGCTTGCTGAAGGCGTTCCTTTTTGGATCGCCTACCTCAGGAGAGACAACAGAGAGACAGAGGCATCGGCTCCGTTTCTTACACATTACGGATTCGCAATTTCCATTCGCTTCACAGCTTAACAGTACAGTAAGATTAAAAAAAAAAAATAAAAATTGTTTATTCGCCATTAATATGCTTTTTGCCTTACTGTTTTTCCTGTCCCCTGTTGTCGTTGCCTTTTTTCCGTTCCACGTGGTTGGGCCGGATGGGTTTCCCGTGAGGCAGGCACAAAAACGGCGTGCGATCTATCGAGCCAGTCTGGCTCTGCACACTAAGTGCCTGCCCCTAGCCCAAGCAGACCATGGTTCAAGGCCAGCCAAAACACCTTTTCCCCGTTCGCAGCGTGCGATCGATCCTCCGTTCGCAGCTTGCCCACGCAGCCGTACAAGGTTTTCCCGTGAGGCAGGCCCCGGAAACAGCGTGCGATCGATCCTCCGTTCGCAGATGGCCCACGTGGCCGTCCAGTTAGGGAGGGAGGTGGCTTTACTGTCCAGCAGGGGAGATTCCCCCCCCCCCCCCGATCGTGCATACTATTTACGCCGCCAGCTGCCGTTCGTCCCCATTTCGCTGGCCCCCTTCTCGGGACATGGCCATCGTTTGTCCTTTCCACGCTGTTCCCGGATCGCTGCCATTGCGCGCACAGTTGCGCTACCCCCCCCTTTTTGTCCGTTGGATGCATCGTATTGTCCGTGCATCAGGAGCGGCGTTCCTTTTTGGATCGCCTACCTCAGGAGAGACAACCCGCCCTCCCACCCAACATTCTGCCATATGTTTAGATAGTGATCTATGTTAGTTAGGAATTTCTATATTTGTTCATGTTTTGGGGTATGTCGCAGCTGATGGGGGCGGGTACCCGGGCCGGTACAGGTGGAGTACATGTGGTGCTGGTGTCATCACGCTACGGCGGGGTAGCCGGGAGTGTTGGGAGGTATATGAGGCGATGGCCCCCTTGCTCGGGAATAAGGCGGGGGGCCCGTATCGTCTGGCTGCCTTGCTTGGTCCACGCGGCGGGCAGCAGTAGAACCCTCCCCCCTTACCGGTGCGGGTATTTTTAAGAGTTAATATGTTATGTTTAAATAAAAGCTGCGGCCAATTTTATACCAACAACTGAGTCTGTCTAGTCCCCCTCTTATTTTTCCTCCTCCAAGTTATACATCCTTGTTATAATGTAACTTTACTCTCCTTCAAATTGTATTTACTGTTTGGTTGGTTATAGTTCCTAATTGTTTGATGTAAACCGAGTTGATTTGATTTGTATCAAGAAATTCGGTATAGAAAAGCCTTTAATAAATAAATAAATAAATAATAAATTTAATAAATAGTCAATTGAAGAGTATTATAACAAGGGCAACGGTGTCAACGCTTAATCTAACTACTAGTAATTCACCGGGAGATGAGCGACAAAGAGCATGTAGCAGCTGCTAGCGTCATTGGACGTTGCTGGATGTTACCAGGAAAGTAAATGGCAGTTTATTTTTCACAATATGTTTGAGTTGACCAAGTGATCTTTTTCTTATCAAAACATCATATACACACAAGTGAATTAATATGATGCTATGTTTAGTTTGTAAATAGAACTGACATTTCAGAATTTATATGATTGTCACAATGAATTCTTTGTTTTTCAAAGGAAGGCAGATATTTGTTTTGCATTAACAAACAACACAATAGTGATATTAAAGGGACTTTGAAAAGCTTTCTGGTATCAGACTTATAAACAAATAAATAATACAATTACATTGCAAAGAATAGCAGTGAAGTAGTCATGTACTAGGTTTGAATGGTGAACACGTGCGCGCGTATGTATGTGTATGTATACTGTATATCTATATCTATCTATATATAGTTATAGATATAGCTAGATACAGAGAGAGAGAGAGAGAGAGAGAGAGAGAGAGATGTAGGTGTAGATATATCTTGATGCTGCATAAGGCCCACAATCTGAAAATACAAATAGATTCCATTAGGTGCATTATGCAATAGTTTAGCAGCAACAAATTGTTGAAAATAGTTTTCACTTAACACCACTAAAATAAATTTAAATAGAACTAATAGGTGATTCTGTATACTAAGGAGACAGCAATAGAAGTAATAGCAAGGAGTTTACATTTTCTTTGGCATAGATAGAGAGGAAAATTGTTTGTGAATCTATTTACACAATCTTTCACTGTAATTTTGGGCTGTTGCAAAGCTTATTTTCGCATTCTGTTACATAAGTTTTGTAAATTTTTTCCATATGCCTTCATATAAATATTTTATTAAATATTTTGCATTTGTGTAGACAACAAATGATGATAAACACAATCTCTACAATGCAGACAAACTCTTTGCATATATGTATGTAAATTTAGTAGTACATACCAACAGTTCTTGGTACACATAGCCTACTACATGCAATTCATCATGGCCATCCTCTTCCCATGCAATAGGAGAGACAACAGACAAACTTTAAAGAAGTAACCAAAGCACAAATAACAAAGACCCCTCTGGTATATGTTTAAACATACTTGAGAAGAAACTGATTTGACATCCATTCATAGGAATAAACACCCTTAGAGACAACCTATATTAACAAAAAACAGAGATGTTACATTTACAGTACATACTAGTCATTTACAAAAATAAATTCGGCCTTAGTTTCAACCAGTCAACTGGTTTGCAGGGCAAAGAATAGCCCACACCATAACTCTCAGTGCTGAAAATGGTTAAGTCTGTGTGTGTGTGTGTGAGACTATGGGACACCAGCCCCACAGAGTGAAAATTCAAAATTTCTTTGTGCATATTGTGTTAGAGAATTAAAATAACTATTTTTTCATACATAATGAACTCATCCTAATGTGCTTCACATCTCTGTTTAAATTTAAATTGCTGTTTAAAGGTATTGGAAAAAAAAATCAGAAATTGCCAATTGTTTTGTTTTTCTAGCAGAACTGCAGTAATGGACTCCAGCAATGTATGACCTCCTATTTGATAGGGACCGATATGAAATTTTACAAGCATGACACACTAAGTCTTAATTGTTGATCAGTCTAGCTCAAAAACTGGACTGTTCATATAAAGTTCAGTGAAAAGCAATGTTAAATTCATTTCAAATAAACACAGTTCAGAAGGGATTTGTGAAGTAAACAGTACATTTCTAAGTGCAAAAAATAGAAAGAGGTCAAATAATGTCCCCACATATGCTTTTACCGAATTGGCACTAATTACCTTTTCTGAAAAGCAAATGCTGAAATAAATATTTTTTTGATATAAACAGAATATTCTCATTTTTACTTGTTTAGAACTACTGGATAGATTTTTAAACTGCTTTCATAAGGTTGCATCATTGTCTAAGAAATTCATTGCCATGTTTTTTAGAATTTAATTCTTTATAGTCAACCATGAATGTGCTTTAAGCATTATTTCACATGAATGACCAAAATTCTAGTAACATAAACTAATAAGCTGACTTTCTTCCACTTTTATGGTCAGTAGTTCTGTGTCTAATGTAATGAAAGTAACTTTAACACATATTTTAGGGTGCATGTCTTGAAAATCTGAGTTATAGGTCCTATATATACTTAAAATAGTACTGAACTTTTCATGCCTAACTAAAGTTTTTCTAATCTGTTCAGCTTTCAAACATTTGATTTTTGTACACCAAAATTATTAAGATAATTATGATCTGCCTTTTGTATAGCAGTAGCAAAAAGGAATACAATAGCAATCTTGCCCATGCTTTCCCAGTAAAGACTGGAGTACAGCCAAAATAATGAAGGTCTTATGATCAATTTATTTAAAAACAAAACAAATAAAAAAAAAACCCAACTAAAAAAACATAAACAAAACCAGAAAAGGATTACTTTTTGATTGGATTTAGGTAGCACAATTCTTGTTAATCGTAATTCTTTTGATCCAAATAATGAGAATTAGTAGATGACAAATGAGCCTTAAGTCAGGCCTACAAGGCCTACAGAGTTCTGTGGACCCACTTTTCAAAAACAAAGTGGGTCGTGCTTGCTGGGCAAGGCAAATGTTACCATTACCAGTAAGCTTGTGATATGTATAAAACACACACACATAAAAGAAACTATAGGAATATGTCAAACACTGATGTTAAAAAACCTCCCATTGATTGTGTTTGACACATTTCCTTCCACGGATTCCAACCTTAGGAGCACAGCATCTGGAACTAAAGTGTCTTAACATTTGCTCAGTTCTGTAAGTCGCAGACAATGATCCCGTTCTTTGTAGATGTGTTTTATAATAATAATAGCTTTTTTGAAGGCTTTCTGACTCCCTGATTGCTTTCAGAGCTCAGTCACCTGCAACATTTTAAGTTTTCAAGAAATGCAATCCCTGCAAAAGGTCACAGACAGTGGAGCGAGCAGCCTTGAAAAAAAAAAAAAAAAGGGGAAAGGAGAAATCCATAATAGCATAGGTTTACAGCATCTACTAGAAATTACTCGATATCTTTGTGTGCTACAAAAGAACTCAAACACATGGATTCTGCTGGAACTGGATTGAAAAGGGGACTATGGGTAACGGTCAGCAGACAAGGTATGAAGTGTTCTCGTGAAGTATGTCATTCGCATGAAGTGTGACAGTCACAGAAAAGATTAAAAAGGCATTCCATATCTGCTAGGTCATTCCATGGTCTGAATTTAACTGGTTATCCAGGTGTCTTCTTATAGGAGGAGCTACATGTTGAGATTTATCCACTTACAAACGCATAAGTTTTGAAACAGCAAAGGACATTTGTTCATTCACTCGCTTTGAGCTGATCCACAGGAACCGGAGAATGCAAGTCTGGCAAAGGATAAATTGCTCAACCATGCTGGAGAACCCAGTAAGTCACAACACCTGTGAGGATGTGGCTATGTCGTCTTACTCTTGTTAACTGGTTTGCCTCCGTTCATTATTGCAGATGCACTTGTGCTTTTACTGGGAGTCACCCCAGCCTTTGGTACAGTTTCTCCGACATCATGCAAAGATGGTTCTCGATACATGGCAACTAAGAATGAGAAAGAAAAACAGAAGACAAAGGCACTTACTGACTTGCAACTTGATCAAGAGTTACATATTTTCTCCAGCTTACATTGACATTAATAGTGTGTTTAAAATAATCCATTGTATACATAACGCCTTCAATCCAAATGTCCCTCCATGCACTGTACCTCTGATGTACATGCACAAATGAAATGTATTTTCTTTCAGCAAATAACAGTTTTTTAAGGATCTGTAAAGGCGGAATGCAATTATTCTATTAAGATTTTTATTATATGAATACTGAGCTTATAACCCTTCAGACTTTCCAATGTTTCATTTTCATAATAGCTTATTAAAGCTGAATTCTGTAAGTTTGGGAATCTAGGCACTTATTATTACTATGGACCATGAAATTTTATTTTCTGTTACATTTAGTAATGCAATTTACTTTTTCTTATTTGTACAAAAGAACGAGCAGCACATCATTAAAAACAGAAACTGAAACATTAATTAAGGCAGAGTTCACCGTGATCATTTTTCAGTTCCTCATAACTATCTGTGTATTGTTAACAAGATCATGCAACACCTGCATCTACCTGCACACTTTGTGATGTTCCAGACAATGTGTTCATCCTATTTTCCAGTGATCCTCTTTCTAGAAGGCATCTTTCTGTACTCTTTGGGGTAGATTTTTTAAAACGGCGCGTTCGCGTACTTTTGTTCACGCTCCAGGCGCAAACAAAAGTATGCTGGATTTTAGTAGATACGCGTGTAGCCGCGCGTATCTGCTAAAATCCAGGATCGGCGCGCGCAAGGCTGCCGATTTTGGGCAGCCGGCGCGCGCCGAGCCGCGCAGCCTGCCTCCGTTCCCTCCAAGGCCGCTCCGAAATCGGAGTGGCCTCGGAGGGAACTCTCTTTCGCCCTCCCATCACCTTCCTCTACCTAACCCACCCCCCTGGCCCTATCTAAACCCCCCCCCTACCTTTGTCCGGGGATTTACGCCTCCTGGAGGGAGAAGTAAATCCCCGCGCGCCGAGACGCAACCCAGGGGCGGTTCCGGAGGGCGCGGCCACACCCCTGGACCGCCCCGAGCCGAAACCACGCCCCCGGGCCCGCCCCCAAAACGCCGCGTCCCGCCCCCAAAACGCCACGTCGATTGGCCCCGCCCCCGACACAAAACCCTGGGACTTACGCGAGTCCCGGGGCTCTGCGCGCGCCGGCAGGCCTATGAAAAATAGGCGCGCCGGCGCGCAAGGCCCTGCTCGTGTAAATCCGCCCAGATTTACGCGAGCAGGGCTTTTAAAATCCGCCCCTTTGAGATCTGGCTGTGATATAAAGTCACAGTTTACTAATGGCTTACTCTCCACGGGGTAATGGCCATAGACGAAATAGCCACGATCAAGTGGTAATAAAACCCACAGATAAAGGCGGAGCTATTGTGGTACAAGACCGAGAGAAATATGAGATGGCGATGATGGAACATCTATCCAGTGGAGGTTATTATACAGAGATGGACTATGATCCAACCCCAGCATTGGAGGAGGACATCAAGAACCTAGTTGAGCAAGCAGCATTCTTGACAACAAAGGAGAAGAGTTTCTTGATACAAAAAGATCCAAGAATGCCAGTAATATACTCGGTACCCAAAATACATAAGGATTTACATAATCCACCGATAAGATCGATAGTATCTTTGAATCAATCCATTCTCGAACCTCCGGCAGTATTTGTGGATCGCCATTTACAAGAATTTGTGCAAAAAAACCTGTCATATTTAAAGAACACAATACATTTTTTAAATGTATTAAAGGAGGTCACTATTATACCAGAGGGCACCATTCTTGATACATTGGACATTCAATCATTATACACGCAGATCCCTCAACAATCGGCCCTAGAGGTTGTGATGAAGGAAATCTCACACCATGATCGATTGAAAAGGGTACCGGGTGATTTTCTTGTGGCGTTAACAAAAATGGTATTGTTCAACAATTATTTTTTGTTTAAAAGTAAAATTTATCATCAAGACCATGGTATCCCCATGGGATTCTCTTTAGCCCCGGCGGTAGCCACCATGTATGTGGCAGATTTTGAGGTTAAGTTCATATACACTTCAGAGTGGTGGCAGTATATAGAGCACTGGGAAAGATACGTGGATGACATTTTCTTTGTGTGGAGGGGAAGTGAAGAGCAACGTGGTGAATTTACACAATGGATTAATACATTAGATCACAATTTAAAATTTACAAGTCAACAGAGTAATGAACGTATAGCCTTCCTAGACGTGGTGGTCATTATCTCGGGTGAGACATTACATACCACTGTTAATAGGAAACCAACAGATCACAATAATTTATTGCGTTATGAAAGTGATTACCCATTGGGTTTCAAGCAGGGTCTTCCTGTATCCCAGTTTTTTCATATAAGGCGGATCTGCGCAAACCTAGCTGAGTTCAAAGTACAGTCAGAGCTGCTCACTCAAAGATTTCTTGATCGTGGGTACCCAAGGAAAGTCAGGTATATAAAAACTAAAAATAAATAAATAAAATAAATAAGAAGAGTGTACAAAAGGGTGAGGTATAGTGATAGAGAATCGCTATTAAAGTATAAGCCCAATAAAGAAACAAGTGGATTGGTATGTGTTCTACCGCAAAGTACATCAACAGCAGTGATTAGACAGTCTATCAAGAGGCATTGGCATATAGTAGCATTGCATGAATCATTGGCAGAGGAACCATTAACAACAACTAAGAGGGTGCGGAATATCCGTGACCAAATAGTGCATAACCAAGAGAAAGTTTATAAAACATATGGGAAGGGTCAGCATAAGAAATGTGGCAAATGTACAGTATGTGCCACAACAATTGAAGGCACTACATGGATTCATCCGACCATGGGTTACACAGTATATAGGCATAGAGATACGGATTGCACCACCAAATTAGTGGTATATGCCATCATATGCCCGTGCTTAAAGGTCTATGTGGGACGTACTAGCAGAGCCATTAAGGCTCGTATTATGGAGCACAGATCCAGATTGAATACAGTGACTGTGTCAGCCCCTATAGTCCAACATTGTGTGGATCAGAATCACATCTTTGACCAGCTAAAGTGGACTGTGTTTGACAGCCTTGATGATAAGAAAAGCAGTATAACATCACTGAATTACCGGGAGCAGTCATGGATTTTCAAATTGCAGACTGAACAGCCCGCTGACTTAATGAACAATTGGATTGGTTGTCGTTGGTTTAGAGCTTTCTGATTGGTAGTTCCAGTATTCCCTGGGTTTGTTTAAAAAGGAAACAGGAAGTGATGAGGAGAAAGGAACCATTGGTGAGCGTCGGGAGGAGGCTCTGGTTGGGCATGATAGAAGACATATATTTCAGTTGCATGTTAGCGTTTCAAGTAAGAAAGGAAAAAAGAATGTTTCCTGAGGAAGGCAGTGCATGCCGAAACTTGCGCGAGTCGGAACATCGTAATATCGCCATACTATTCTAGTATATGGCGATTGAATATTGGACATGTAGGAGACCTTGAAAAGTTAAGTACATTTGAAAAACCTAAAATGGTTCTTGCATTCTTTACATTGGCGAATTTCTATGAATGTTAAAAGAAAAACAACAACATTGGCTTTTCCGGTACACTTTAAAAGATCAAGCTAATTATAAATTCAAAGTTGCATCAATATTCGCCAGAGTTTTGCAAACATTAATAGCCAGATATATAGTATATTTGTGGCTTTTTCGATGGTGATAAATTTTAGGAGGTGTGTACACACGTATAAGTTTTTAAATATAAAGATAAAAATTGAAAAAGTTAAATAAAATAAAAATATGAGTTATATGTGGGTGTTGGAGTCACACTCAAAATATTAGAAAATACATTCTTAAAAAATGGAGGTTGGTGGGTGTTAATGATTAAAACTGATGAAGGCATTTGGGTAAGTGCCGAATAAAATTTATGAAACTTCCATCCTTCCACCTAAAAAATTTTTTTCTAAATTAATTGAGAATAAGTTTGAGTTGGACAACAACACTTGTTTGAATAGATGGGTATTTCAGGTAATACTGAATATCAGAATATCAGAACTATTGTGGGCTGAGTATGCCATAGTGTGGCAAATGATTTAACATTGAGGAGAGATAGAACAGTTTACCAACCTGATCCATATTTCAACAAGTTTCGCTCCGATGAAAAAGGTAGCTGGTCAAGAATGTGCTATTGGTCTTTTTAAATGTAAAGTCTATGGTCTCTCTCTCATCAATTTATGATATTATAGCATTACAGAAGCTTCACTGCTTCCGTATTACCAAAAATGGTTTAAGGAGGGAGACTCTTTATGTCTGGCTCATGTCTGTCTGCCAGGCTACAACTGTGCCTACAAATGTAGATCTAAGAGGCAAGGGAAGCGTGACATCTATTTTTCAAAACTTTTATTTTATTTTATTGTAGCTCCTGGGTGGGATAACTGTCCCTAAAGACACACAATAATAAAACAGATCCTATTTGCAATACTTTATGGATACCTTAACTTCTGAGTGGTCCAGGGCCCCCTGTGGGGGGTACTCTTAGCTTCAAGAACCTTTTGCATCCATCACTGAAATCTCTAAGTCTCTTGATAGTAATAAACATGTTGGAAGCTGAGTGGTTTCCAGCTTCTTTTACTGTTGATCACATTTTATTTATTTATTTTTTTTAGATGTTCTTTACAGCTCTCTTGATGTTAAAGCCAATTAATTTTACAAGCTGAAATAAAATAATACATTTATGACCTTATTTTAGTAACGGTCTATTTGTAATAGCCAATTCCTTTAACTCTTTACTTTTCCAGTATCTCAGAGCTGAAAAAAGTGTAAACTTTCTCCCAATTTTATGTAATCTTTTTTTGGGAATAATGAGGATTCCAAAGGGCCATAAAAGAATTTCTTTATGTGGGTTAAGCTCCTCTGTTTTTTCCCCCCAATTCTTCTTTCTCGTGCGGGGGAGTCTTTCTGTGGGGGTTGAAGGATAACCTTCATGTCCCAGGCAGGGGAAACCTCATGTGTGTGTGTTACCCTTGCTCTTCGGGACAGGTACCTGGACAAAACAGGCAGGACTCGCTGGTTGGGTGTTGAAAATAATATTTACTGATATTAATTGGAGGAAAATCAATAAAGTGTATGAATAAGATGTCCTAATACATGCAGATTCCTTGTCTTTTGTGTAGAAGAAGTTTAGGTGATACATCCTTCTTTACAGAAACCTGGAACTTGTGATCCATCCGTGGTGTGGGTTGATGTCTGTACCAAGGGGCTGGGTCTCCTAACCAGGGCGGATGTCCCTTTTCCTGGGTGGCTGGTGGGTACATGCCTACCTGGTGCGAAGGTGGCGGACCTCACGCGTCACCTAGATAAGATTTTAGACAGTGCTGGGAGGAGCCGGCTGTCGTGGTACATGAGGGCACCAACGACATAGGAAAATGTGGGAGGGAGGTTCTGGAAGCCAAATTTAGGCTCTTAGGTAGAAAGCTTAAATCCAGAACCTCCAGGGTAGCATTCTCTGAAATGCTTCCTGTTCCACGCGCAGGTCCCCAGAGGCAGGCAGAGTTCCTGAGCCTCAATGCGTGGATGAGACAATGGTGTAAAGAAGAGGGATCCAGTTTTGTTAGGAACTGGGGAACCTTTTGGGGAAGGGGCAGTCTCTTCCAAAGGGATGGGCTCCACCTTAACCAAGGTGGAACCAGACTGCTGGCGCTAACCTTTCAAAAGGAGATAGAGCAACTTTTAAACTAGAACAAAGGGGAAAGCCGACAGTCGCTCAGCAGCGCATGGTTCGGAGAGAGGTATCTTCAAAGGATACTAATGATGCATTAATGATGCATTAGAATTAGGGCATCCCTAATTAAATTAAATTAAATTAACTTAATGGAACCATGTAAACCATTGTGATTGCTATACCGAACGACAGTATATAAAACTCTACAAATAAATCAATGAATAAATGAATCAATAAATAAATAAATCCTGACAGTGAGGTTCCAATAATAAGAAAAATAGTCCAAGTGCCTGTAACTAAAAACTCACCTGACCTAAAAAATTCTAACTTATCCCTATCAATTAAAAAGCAGAACGAAAATACAAACAAAAAACACACTTTGAAATGTTTGTATGCTAATCCCAGATGTCTAAGAAGTAAGATGGGAGAATTAGAATGCATAGCAGTGAATGATGACATAGACTTAATTGGCATCTCAGAGACATGGTGGAAGGAGGACAACCAATGGGACAGTGCTGGAGACCTCTTGCGAAGGCTCTGGCATGCAGGAGTTTGGGGATCTATATGGCCCGCTGATCATCACCTCCTCTTCTGGCCCTGACGCGGCACCATTAAAGGGTGGAGCAAGGCATGCGCGTGCACCTGAGGAGCCATGGCACGGCGGAGAGATGGTGGCGTCCTGCCACAGAGATCCGGGTAGGTGAGGCAGATATCTAAATTGGGTTTGTCAAAGCATCTGACAACCATAGTTATTGGAAGGCTTATTGCCTCTTTAAACTGAGCTATGGCTACTGTTGGAAAAAACCCCCCCCTCATTAGATTCAGGGGATATTAAACACTATTACCAAAATATCAGAGATCCAATATGGCAGGTTGGAGTCTCTCTATGTAGTCAGCTGCTTTATCGTTTCATCTTGCTTCTTACCTTCATCATTGGTAAAATGAAAGGGAATCACTAGAGCATGCAATCACTAGAGCATGCAATGGCTTCCCTTGTTAATCTAACAGTGAATATACATAAGATATTACAGTCTAATGAGATATCTCTAAATACACAATTGAAGAGTTAAAACATTTGGAACAGTGTATGAATCAAATTTCAGATGTTCAGACTGAGATGATACAGACTGATTCTGTGATTACTACAAAGAAATCTTTTCTAAACATTTACATAAGAACATAAGAAAATGCCATACTGGGTCAGACCAAGGGTCCATCAAGCCCAGCATCCTGTTTCCAACAGTGGCCAATCCAGGCCATAAGAACCTGGCAAGTACCCAAAAACTAAGTCTATTCCATGTAACCATTGCTAATGGCAGTGGCTATTCTCTAAGTGAACTTAATAGCAGGTAATGGACTTCTCCTCCAAGAACTTATCCAATCCTTTTTTAAACACAGCTATACTAACTGCACGAACCACATTCTCTGGCAACAAATTCCAGAGTTTAATTGTGCGTTGAGTAAAAAAGAACTTTCTCCGATTAGTTTTAAATGTGCCCATGCTAACTTCATGGAGTGTCCCCTAGTCTTTCTACTATCCGAAAGAGTAAATAACCGATTCACATCTACCCGTTCTAGACCTCTCATGATTTTATCATATCCCCCCTCAGTCGTCTCTTCTCCAAGCTGAAAAGTCCTAACCTCTTTAGTCTTTCCTCGTAGGGGAGTTGTTCCATTCCCCTTATCATTTTGGTAGCCCTTCTCTGTACCTTCTCCATCGCAATTATATCTTTTTTGAGATGCGGCGACCAGAATTGTACACAGTATTCAAGGTGCGGTCTCACCATGGAGTGATACAGAGGCATTATGACATTTTCCGTTTTATTCATCATTCCTTTTCTAATAATTCCCAACATTCTGTTTGCTTTTTTGACTGCCGCAGCACACTGAACCGACGATTTCAATGTGTTATCCACTATGACACCTAGATCTCTTTCTTGGGTTGTAGCACCTAATATGGAACCCAACATCGTGTAATTATAGCATGGGTTATTTTTCCCTATATGCATCACCTTGCACTTATCCACATTAAATTTCATCTGCCATTTGGATGCCCAATTTTCCAGTCTCACAAGGTCTTCCTGCAATTTATCACAATCTGCTTGTAATTTAACTACTCTGAACAATTTTGTGTCATCTGCAAATTTGATTATCTCACTCGTCGTATTTCTTTCCAGATCATTTATAAATATATTGAACAGTAAGGGTCCCAATACAGATCCCTGAGGCACTCCACTGTCCACTCCCTTCCACTGAGAAAATTGCCCATTTAATCCTACTCTCTGTTTCCTGTCTTTTAGCCAGTTTGCAATCCACGAAAGGACATCGCCACCTATCCCATGACTTTTTACTTTTCCTAGAAGCCTCTCATGAGGAACTTTGTCAAACGCCTTCTGAAAATCCAAGTATACTATATCTACCGGTTCACCTTTATCCACATGTTTATTAACTCCTTCAAAAAAGTGAAGCAGATTTGTGAGGCAAGACTTGCCCTGGGTAAAGCCATGCTGACTTTGTTCCATTAAACCATGTCTTTCTATATGTTCTGTGATTTTGATGTTTAGAACACTTTCCACTATTTTTCCTGGCACTGAAGTCAGGCTAACCGGTCTGTAGTTTCCCGGATCGCCCCTGGAGCCCTTTTTAAATATTGAAATATTGAAAATATTGAATTTTCCAAGACTGGCTACTATACTATCAGTTCTTTAAGGAATATATTTTGGAAATATTACATGCCTTCTGAGAACTCCCATTAGCAAGGCCTTGTTTGCATCATCTCAAGGGATATAGAGAGACAAGATTAAATAGGTTCAGGGGGGTAGGGTGACTGCTGAAGTTGGTGGTGCACCAGAAAATTTGCTGCTGCCATGTGCCCTAGAACACAGTACACCATTACTCTGGGAGCACTACTTTCCTTGATGCGAAAGCTTATCAGTTTTATGCTCAGCAACCCAATCCTTAGAGAAAACTTTAGCTAATCCCTTAAAATAATCGCCTAAATCTACTAAAGGCATTACAATAAAATGTGAACAAAAAAAAAAATTTTTCTGCAAGAACATTCAAAACCGCTTTCTGCATGCAAGTGAAATGAATAAAGAGTAAACTTATGTTTAAAATAGAAATGAGAGAGGACCATAATGCTGTAAAAGCTAGTGATAAGTACCATCATAAAAAAACGGAGCTGCATTATTTCATGGCCAAACATTTTAAGGTCCAATTTGCATGTAAATGTATATTGCAATTGAATAACGTAATGTATATCTTTTCTGAGCCTTCACAATTGTGTTTCTTTTTTAGACTCAAACAAACCACATGAAACTTGATGCATCAGCTATGTAGTACAGCACTGATGTTAGATTTTCTTTTTTTCTGTTTAAGCTTGGAACCCTTCCGAATCTCTCATTCTTGTGGTCTCAAAGGGCCTACGTGTAAGGAGAGCGCACCCTGGTGCTGTGGCATGGCTAATGCAGCCTAGTAGGTGAACCCATTAGGCCCACGCCAACCGCTGGAGAATTCACCCCGAGACAGAACAGAACCTGGAGCTCCACCTGCACCAGCCCCATTCTCCGAAGGTTGAGCCCTTTGGATCCAGAGGCCAGCAGCACGTAGGCAATTAGTCCCACAGGGCAAACAGACAGAGAGTACGAGGTCAGGGTAGGCAGCAGTCAGGAAATCAGGTTCAGGCCAAGGATCAGGACAGGCGGTGAGCAAGACGATTAAATCATTAGAACTCAGGTTGTGATATATAAATATATAAATTATTTTCTACCTTATTTTCTTTACTTTAGTTGTTATATTTCAAGCATGGGCCTAGATTCAAGAAATTGATATAATTATAGCAGAAATAGCGCCTGCAATAAAACGATGGGCATGATTAGAATAATTTCTAGTGTATCGTATCACAGAGGGAAGGATTTACGCGCGCAGGGCTTTTAAAATCCGCCCCACTGTGCATATTTTTTACATGCATAAATCAGCTTATTTTAGAATATGTGTAAGTAAATGAAATTAGCCAGTTTACCAATAAGTCCACCAGTTTGCCCATTCCTTCTCCAAGATACTTTCCTGGTTCTTCAGCCTCAACTCCTTCCAGTTCACCCTGACCCCCTACCCAGTAATTATTATAGAATAAACATGTTTAATATGACTTGCACCACATAATTAACAGGTGTAAAAATGCTCTAGTAAGTTGACAAATGTGAGCGCATGCCTTATAAAATAGCAACATGTGTGCATAATTGTTGGCCCCAAATTGGGTGCACCTCTAGATCACCTCCTTTTTACATGTGAACATATGCATGGGAAAGTGAAAATATGCACATATTTTTCACTTTTATAAAATCCGGAATACCCTAGTAGACGTTGCTGACATGCACATATGCAAAGTTTTGCGCACAAAACATTTTGAAAATTCATCCCTAAATGTGTAAGCTGCTGAATCTAACCAACTGATTTTCAATGGAGATATCAATTTTAAAATCGTATCTGTTTTTATTTAAGTGCCTTAAGCACACTAACACTACTTACTTAGCCGATCTACTGATACCTAACTTTCCAGCAAGAATGTCACCTTCCACACAGCAGGCTTTGCTGATGTTTCCTCCCCTCTTACTTGTCATACTGGAGACTACTTGTTGCACTGCCTGTGTTTGCGCTATCCGAACCCACTAACCCTGAATAGAAAGTTAAAGGCTTCGTTCTTTGAACAAACATTGATGGGGTGTCCTCATAAGGTTTAGGGTTAAAGATGATGTGTGAGCCCTTAGTTTTGATGTTGAGGAAGACATTCCCCTATTACAGTAAGTGTGAAATGTTCTTAGATCAGTTATTTTAGAGTTTATTGCATATTATATTTCGTATTAGCTTTTTTTTTTTTTTTTTTTTTTACTCTTCTAGCCTATCTTATCCTCTTTGGAGCTTTAGTGATAAAAGCTGAACTTCAAGCTTAACTAAATAAATAACAACTGTATGCTGCTGTGCTGAGCCTCAGCTATTCTTCCCTTGAGTAATTAGAATAAAAAGCAGTGGTATCAAAGTATTGACCTTGATTTATTGTACTGAGAAATGTCACAAATGATACGAAACCCATAACATCATTAATTCACTCCAGTACTTAACTTGTACCAACAGAGACACAACTTTTGAAAGTATGAAATACAAATTTTTCTCCAGAGAACAGCATAGCAGGGATGATCTATACCTTTGGCACGCTATCCGCTAATTGTTTTTGGAACACTTCTATTTGCTTATTAATTAAAAATATGAGGAAAAGACATCATGACCTATAAAAAAAAATGAAGTTAAACAACATATGATGAAGTTGTAAAGAAACAGAATTCCCTGATGCAACTCCAATCCTGGAAAATATGCAGGGATGCCAAATAGATTATTTCTAAGCAGATCATCTATTTTTTTTTATTTAAAAGAATAATAACCTGCACTTCATGTACAGTTCAAGGTGACACACAATAAAAATCATAAAATCAATACAAAAAAAAAACAAAGTCAAGAAAAAAAGTAACACAGAACTACTCCTAACAACTCTCTCCAAATGTTAACAACAGAAACCTATAAGACTGAAAGCTCATTATATCCTCACTACACCCACTGAAGGACCAAATTAGGAATTAGAATTAGGCAAAAGCTTATTTAAACAGGTACATTTTAAGCTTTTTATGAAAGGTTTGTTAGAAAGTAGTTTTCTCTAAAGACCTCCAGTCCCACCGACAGCATGTGCGGCAGATTCTTCAATGGCTATGCGCCAACAAGGTCTACACAAAGCTTGAGAAGTGTGTTATCGAGCAGGAATCTCTCCCCTTCCCTGGGTACATCATCTCCCCTTCCTTGGGTACATCATCTCCACTTCCGGCTTTCTCATGGATCCTGAGAAGGTAGCTTGTATCCGAGATTGGCCTCAGTCCTCAGGGTTTCAAGCATTACAACGGTTCCTGGGCTTCACCAACTTTCACAGGCATTTTCTCACTAACGTCTCCCAATTGGTCGCATCCCTGACGGCCCTGACCAAGAAAGGCACTAATCCCAGAGACTGACCCCCCGACGCAGTCACTGCATTCCTTCAAATGAAGCAAGCTTTCCTGCAGGAGCCATGTCTGTGCCACCCGGACCCAACGTGCCCATTTATCTTGGAGGTTGATGCTTCTGCCATCGCAGCCGGGGCTGTCCTAGGTCAGTTCTTCCTGAAAGGAAATTTCCTTCCTTGTTCATACTTCTCCAGGAAGTTCTCCACCATGGAGAGGAACTACGGCATCGGGGACAAGGAGTTCCTCGCCATGAAACTGGCTTTTGAACAATGGCGCCAGTGGTTGGAGGAAGCCCAACACACCATCATGGTCTACACAGACTACAAGAACTTAGAGTACCTTTGACAAGCCCAGCGACTGAACTCCTGTAAGGCATGCTGGTCCCTATTCTTCAATCGGTTCGATTTTGTGGTAAAATATCGACCAGCAACAAAGAATCTCAGAGCTGATGCCCTCTCAAGGGCCTACAAGGAAGATGGGGAACCGGAGCCTCCTGGGTACGTGATCGATCCTGCTGGCTGCCTCACACCCTGTCCCGGCAGGCAAATGGCAGTACCCACCTGACTTCATCAGCGAGTGTTAGAATGGTCCCACGATTCTCGGGTAGTGGGCCTTCTAGGCCAGGCCCGCACACTACTCAGACAATATTACTGGTGACCCCAGATGAATCAAGATGTAAAGGCCTATGTGAATTCTTGCCCCCACATGAGCGCATCAAAAGTCCATGGTGGGGTGACCTTAGGGGTTTTTATAGCCACTTCCGGCCCGCAAGGAACCCTGCAATTAGATTATTTGGGTCGTCATAGACCACTTCTCTAAGATGGCCCATTTTGTCGCACTGCCCAGTCTTCCATCCGCTCCTGAGCTGGCCAAACTGTTTACCATACACATCTTTCGCCTCCATGGACTACCTCGCCACATTACTTCAGACCACGGAGTACAATTTACCTCCAAGTACTGGCACATCCTCTGTCACATATTCAAAGTCAAGTTAGATTTCACTTCGGCCTACCATCTGCAGGCTAACAGGCAAGTGGAGCAGACGTTCCTTTGAGCCTTCGTGTATGAACGACAGGACAATTGGGCCACTCTTTTGCCATGGTTGGAATTCTCACACAATTCCCACATAAGTGCAGCAATCAGATCCTCACACTTTTGAGCGGTATATGGAAGACAACCGCTGACACCACTGCCGCTACCCCTGACCATTCAATCACCAGCGGCCTAGTTAACCTCTCAAGAACTCTGGGACCTGAGGGTAAGAACTGAGGAAATGATCCAAAGGGCCGCCCGGAGAGCTAAGTGCTGTACGGACAAGCATCGGCTCCCAGCCCCTCCACCCTGGCGACAAGGTCTGGTTAAGTACCCGTAACATACGTCCATGCGGTTCGCCCAACGCTACATTGGCCCATTCCCAGTTCTGCATCAAATTGGCCCAGTTTCGTTCCAGCTTAGACTTCCCCCAACTCTCAGGATCCATAACATGTTCCACATGTGACTCTTCAAACCACAGGTTCTCTCTTAGCCCGCCCGAAGACCTCCCACGCCTCAAAAGGTCTCCTCTGCTGAGGAACAACTCTATCGTGTGAAAGAAGTGTTGGACATCCGCCGGAACAGAAGATGGGAGTATCTACTTTCTTGGGAAGGGTACGGCCCAGAGGCAAACTCCTGGGAGCCCGCAGTCAATATCTTGGATAAAAGGCTTCTTCAGAGATTCCATACCCAGCACCCAAAGAAACCCAAGCCTCGGGAGGGGGGCTTAAAAGGAAGGGTACTGTTGCGATGGCTGGCCACCACGCTCCGCGGCCAGCCTTACTCACCCCCTGCCAAGGCTATATACCTCGCCCCAAGGACGTGGCCCGAGAAAGCCGCCACCGCCGCCCTCCTTTACAGCAACCTGAATCTGACATCGGCGTGCCTTCCCCAACAGGATCCCTTAGGCGCGCACACGCAACTCGCCCCGACCTTTAAAGGGGCCATGGAGGAAAACTCACCCGCGGCCCTGATGACATCAGCAGGAGGCCCTATATAAGAACATTCAGCCCTCCCAGAATTCCTTCAGCAATGGCTCTGCTCTACGTTGGTGTGTGCGCTCCTGCTTCAGTTCCTGATCCAGCTTCCAATTCAGTTCCTGTTCCAGCTCCGCTTCAGTTCCTGTTTCAGCCCCTGCTCCAGTTCCCTTCTACACCTCTGCCTGCTCTTCTGGTTTGATCTTGGCTTGTCTCCTGGACTCCTCTGCTTGCTACCTGACCTGACCTCAGCTTGTCTCTTGGATTCCTTTGCTTGCAACCTGACCTGACCTCGGCTTGTCTCCTGGATTCCTCTGCTCGCTGCTGGCCCTGACTCTGGCTCATCTGACTGCCTTCGTCCAATGTCCACCTGGAACCTTTGCACGGAGACCCACGCCTAAGTCCAGCTGGCCCCGGCACTCAAGGGCTCAACCCGTGGGGAACAAGGGTTGATAGTGATGAAGGTCCGGTATTGTCTCCGCCCCACCCCAGGCTGCCTGCCAATGGCGGGGACCTACAGAGGGGTTCGCCCCCTGTAGGTATAGTCAACCCCACCTTGGTCCAAGGGTCCACACCGCATCAGCATGTCAGGGTGTAGTTTGCAATTTTGCGTGCATGTGCTATATTTTATAGAATATATGAGAGCGCCATCAAGAATAAGTGAACAATTTTACTTGCATTATCTTTTTCAACTTGGTGTATGGTGGACTGGCTTCTCCTGGTGAGCAGACACTGCAGCAGGCTATGAGGAGAGGCAGAGGGAGTCAGGTGACAATCAGGGAAATTGTGGTCCTTATCCAGAAATGTGCTTGCTTTTAACCATTATTTTTTTCGGGTTTGCCCTTCAGCCTACTACAAAGTTTGCTTGTGTTCTTTGGGAGAACCTGTCAGTGAATTTCACTGCATTCCTGAAAAGGTTAGTGTGTGCGCACATGGTGACTGGGGCATACTGGGTGATACAGTAAGTATCACTGGAGTATACTGGGGGCTGAGTGTCACCAGAGAATATTGGGCAGACTGGAGGATGAGTAGCTGAAGAAATAAAGTCCAAAACAAGTATAATAAACTTGTGGATATGCACATTGGTTGAGGAGGGAGAGAACAAGGAAGGAGGAGATGGAGTAGAAGGTGCACCATATTTATTTACCGTATATACTCGTGTATAAGTAGATCTCATATATAAGTTGGGACCCTAAATCAAGATTTATCTGTCACCCGTGGATAAGTCGAGGGTAAAACCTAGGGGGCTTATGAAATGGTGAAATCACACTAAGAAACAAATCGATAAATTAAAAAATCACTTTTATTTATTTTTTAAAAGCAGAATAAAATGTCTCATAAGAAAATGTCCCTGTTGTATGAATCCTTGACTCTCTCTCCTATGGCTGCTTTCCCTGTTTCAAGCCTTCCTTCCCCCCCCCCCCCCCCCATGGCTGCTTTCCCTGTTTCAAACCTTCCTTCCCCCCCACCCTCCCATAGCTGCTTTCCCTGTTTCAAATCTTCCCTCCCTCTCCTCATGGCTGCTTTCCCTGTTTCAAACCTTCCCTCCCTCCCCTCAAAACCAGCTCCAACCCATCAAAGCCCCCCACCCCCTGACCCCTCCAAGACTCACCAAACGTCCCTGGTTGTCCAGTGGGGGCCCAGGAGCGATGATAGAAATTGGAATGCCACCCCCAACATCTCCAAGAAGTAGAGGAAGAAACCAACAAAATTCTGCTGAATAGGGCAGATAATATGTCCAAGAAGAGCAGCAAGCTGAGACAGAGAAGCTGGAAAGCTATGAGCACAAATGCTCAAAGTCTGGGCAATCAAAGCCCAGTCCTGCAAGCTCTAATGGTGGAAGCGGACATCATTGCTGTTGCAGAGACTGGTTTACAGAATCTCGTAATTTGGATATAACCATCCCAGGCTCTCTTAAAAAGAAGGAGAGAGAGGAGAGAAAAGGAGGAGGATTATTGCTTTATGTCAAAAACGATATCCAAATAACTGAAATGCAAGGGTCGTGAGGTAGGGAAGAAACATTATGGGCTGTCCTAAAAATATAAGATGATGCTTCCATTTACATTGATGTGGTCTACAAGCCTCTGATTCAGACAGAAGAGCTGGTCAAAGACATCCAAAAAATGGGAAAGAAGGGAGAAGTGTTGCTCATTGATTTTAATCTGCTGGATGTAGACTAGACTATCCCTTCTGTGGAATCTACAAGAAATAAAGAGATGGTGGATGCCCTTCAAGGGGCTCTGCTCAAACAAATGATAATGAAGCCCACGAGGGAGGGTGGTATACTTGACCTGGTGCTCACAAATGGGGATAATGTCTCTAATGTTCGAGGTGGTGCCCATCTGAGAACATCAGATGGTATGGTTTGATATCACAAATAATATATGAGAAAATCACATGAAGACCAGAGTTTTGAATTTCTGATATATGGACTTTGTTAAAATGGTAATGTTCCTGGGGGAAGAACTAGAAGATTGGGAGACAATGGCTGAGGTGGAACAACAGTAGGCCAAATTAAAAGAATCTATTACAAGGCAACTATGTTATAAAAGTAAACAAAAATAAGAGGAGAAAGAACACGATCTGATTTTCAAAGGAGATAGCTGAAAACATAAAGGCAAAAAGAACATATAAGAAGTATAAAGGATCCCAAAAAGAGGAGGAACACAGGGAAGAATATCTGGTGAAACTGAGGGATATGAAGAAATCAGGAAATCAAAATGACATCTGAAGAAAGTATTGCTAAAAAGGTAAAGCGAGGTGGCAAAACCTTTTCAGATATATCAGAAAAAAGATAGGCCCATAGTGGTATAGTGAAATTGAAAGGTGATGAGGAGCAATGTGTGGCGAATGATGAAGAAATGGCAGAAATATTAAACAAATTCTTCAGTTCATTGTTCACTAAAGAAGACCCTGTAGAAGGACCATTACTGTTAGACTATTGATGCGAGTGGAGTAGATGCAACCCCATTTACAGAAGAGAATATATGGAAAGAGCGAGAAAACTTGAAGGTAGACAAGGCCATGGGGCCGGATGAAGTACATCCCAGGATACTAAGGTTGCTCAAAGATGTACTGGCTGGTCCGCTGAAAGACCTGGTCAACAGATCCCTGGAAACAGGAGTGGCGACGAGTGATTGGAGAAGAGCAGTTGTGGTCTAGCTTCACAAGAGTGATAGCAGAGAGGAGGCTGGAAACTACAGGCCGGTTAGCCTGGAGACTTGGCTGCAGGAAAAGATAGTGAATTATTTACAATATGGTGGGTTGATAGACCCAAGGCAGCAAAGATTCATTAGGGGAAGAACCTGCAAGACATGTATGACTGACTTTTTTTTATTGGGTGATAAGAGAACTGGATCAAGGAAGAGCACTCAATGTGAGTTACTTGGATTTCGGTAAAGCTTTCAATACAGTCCTTTATGGGAGACTTGTGAATAAAATGAGAAGCTTGGGTGTGAGCCCCAAGGTGGTAGAGTGAATTACTAACTGGTTGACTGACAGGAAACAATGTGTAATGATAAATGGAACCCACTCTCATGAGAGAATGGTGTTAAGTGGAGAGTCTCAAGGATCTTTTTTGGGACCGGTTCTGTTTAATATTTTCATGAGCGACATTGCAGAGAGGTTTGAAGGAAAGTTTGCCTTTCTGCGAATGATACTAAGATCTGCAACAGAGCAGACATGCCTGAAGGAATACAGAGAATGAAAAGTGATTTAAGAAAGCTTGAAGAGTGGTCAAAGATTTGGCAGTTGCGATTCAATGCTAAGAAGTGCAGTCGTGCACCTGGGGAACGGAAATCCCAAAGAGCTGTATGTGACGGGGGATGAAAGACTATTGTGCATGGACCAGGAGAGGGACCTTAGGGTGATTGTGTCTGGTAATCTGAAGGCGGTAAAGCAATGTCACAACGTGGTAGCTAAAGCCAGAAAGATGCTGGGCTGCATAGAGAGAGGTATAATAGCAGTAAAAATGAAATGATAATGCCCTTGTTCAGATCCTCACCTGGAGTACTGTATTCAGTTCTGGAGACTGTATCTCAAAAAGGAAAGAGACAGAATGGAAACTGTCCAGAGGAAGGCGACCAAAATGGTGTGGGGTCGGTTTCAGATGACCTACGAGGAGAGACTGAAGGATCTAAATATGTATACCCTGGAGGAGAAAAGGTGCAGGGGAGATTTGATACGGAACTTCAGATATCTGACAGGAATCAATGATGCACGATCTTCAAACCTTTTCTACTTGAAAGGAAAGATAAGAGCTAGGGGTCATGATTTGAAACTCCAGGGGACGACGACTAAGAGCCAATATCAGGAAATACTTCTTCACAGAGGGGGTGCTGGATGCTTGAAATGCCCTCCCAGAAGACATGGTGAAGACGAGAACAGTTAATGAATTCAAAAGAGCGTGGGACAAACATTGCGGATCCCTAAGGGCTTAAGGAAAGGGATGGTATAACATTTCTACATGGGGGAAACCTGCACGGAGTGGCAGTTACTACCATAAGCAAATTGCTGGGCAGACTATATGGACCATTTAGTCTTTTTCTGCTGTCATTACTATGTTTCTATGTTATCCGGCTAAGTAGCGCCTTAACCACTATTTAGATATCTTAGGATTTATCCAGATAAGTAGCGGCACTTATACAGCTATATTCCAATTTATCTGGCTATGTAACAGCAGATGCTACTTAGCCAGATAAATCTGTCCATCTAAGCAGTGCTTTTTGGATTTATTTGGTTATGTAAGAGAGTCAATTAAGTAAAAAAAAAAAAAAAAAAAAAAGGCGCTACTTAGCTGGATATGTCTTTAAATGCTACTTATCTGGCTAAGTCAGGTACCCAGATAAGTCTAACAGCTCTACTTATCCAACTATCTGACTTATCTGGCTAAATAGTGCTTTTTTTTTTAGATTTATCTGGCTGTTTTACGTACCTAGATAAGTACGAAAAGCACTATTATAGATGGACAAATAGCTCTTTTCAGATTTATCCGGCTAAGTGCCACTATTTATCTGTCTTAAGTCCGAACTTGCTCGGCTTTACGGTTTTTACATACCCAAGCATGCTTGCACACCTACGTAGTCATAGTTTTTAGCCTGCGCATATGATTTGTGTGCAGGTCATAAAATACATTAGTAAAATTGTATGCACCCATATGCACACCTGTATAACGGTGCACCTGAGCAGGTTTGAAAATTATCCTCTAAAAGGTGAATTTTAAAATCCCGACACATGCATCGATTAGGGGATGTGCGATTATGTTGGGCTCACGCGTGCTGAGGTAACGTGTGCATCTCCCGGAGGGCGCACATTTCAGGAGGGGGGGGGGGGATGGGTGTGGTCTGGGCTCGGGCATGGACGTTTCAGGGTGTGAATCCGAGATGTGCACGTAAATACACGACGAGGCTCCCTGATGCAGAACTTTGCTTCTGCGCATCTCCGGGACATGATTTCTGAAACAAAGCTGTATGATATGTGCTGTACATACAAAGATCATACAATTGTACTTCAGAAATTATATCAGTGTCTGACTTTGGGCATACACACACACACACACACACACACACACACATATATATATATATCTTCAAAACAAAATTTATATTTAAATATCGATGTCCAATTAATGATTAACAGGATTGTTCTGGTAAGGGTTGTGGCGGAGACATAATGATTAATTATCTAAAGCTAAGGGGGACTACGCGCCTAAACATTAATTTGCGGGGATGGGAGGCCAAAGGCTGAGGGACACAGGGAAATGATTCCCAAACTTGTCCTGTCGGGTTTTCCGGGGTATCCTCAATGAATAAGCTCGTGCGTGAGAAAGTTGGGGACTACCTCGCGGTGCTGTGGCTGAAGATCCTGGGCCGACTTTTATTTTGATCTTTTGCAAGTATTTGCTGCTGCGGCAGTACAAAGGTTCACAGCATTGCAGCCTGAGGTGCACAGGAAGGAAGGGGAGAGGGGAAGGGGCTGCCACAGGTTAGGAGTGAAGGGAGAAAGCCAAAGGGACTTTTGCTGGGCAGGAGGTCGGTGGAAGGAGGGGCAAAGAGAGAAGGGGCGGCTGCTGCCGGGAAGAGGAGGGGAGGAGAGGGTGCGGCTGCTGCCGGGAAGAGGAGGGGAGGAGAGGGTGCGGCTGCTGCCGGGAAGAGGAGGGGAGGAGAGGGTGCGGCTGCTGCCGGGAAGAGGAGGGGAGGAGAGGGTGCGGCTGCTGATGGGAAGAGGAGGGGAGGAGAGGGTGCAGCTGCTGCCGGGAAGAGGAGGGGAGGAGAGGGTGCGGCTGCTGCCGGGAAGAGGAGGGAAGGAGAGGGTGCGGCTGCTGCTGGGGAGGAGAGGGTGCGGCTGCTGCAGTGAAGAAGAGTGGAGGAGAGGGTGCGGCTGCTGATGGGAAGAGGAGGGGAGGAGAGGGTGCGGCTGCTGCCGGGAAGAGGAGGGGAGGAGAGGGTGCGGCTGCTGCCGGGAAGAGGAGGGGAGGAGAGGGTGCGGCTGCTGATGGGAAGAGGAGGGGAGGAGAGGGTGCGGCTGCTGCCGGGAAGAGGAGGGAAGGAGAGGGTGCGGCTGCTGCTGGGGAGGAGAGGGTGCGGCTGCTGCAGTGAAGAAGAGTGGAGGAGAGGGTGCGGCTGCTGATGGGAAGAGGAGGGGAGGAGAGGGTGCGGCTGCTGATGGGAAGAGGAGGGGAGGAGAGGGTGCGGCTGCTGCTGGGAAGAGGAGGGAAGGAGAGGGTGCGGCTGCTGCTGGGGAGGAGAGGGTGCGGCTGCTGCAGTGAAGAAGAGTGGAGGAGAGGGTGCTGCTGCTGGACAGAGAATTGAGGGGGGCGGGACTGGTGTTGCTGGGCAGTGGATTATAGTGCAGTGTTCTCCAACCTTTTCAAGCCCGAGGTATGCCTGCAGTTACCAAAATGTTGTGTGGCACCCTTACCTCCATGGAGCAGACATGGGGTGGACTCAATTGGCCAAAAGAAGAGCCAGGAAAGCACTGACAGATGCATTTTTAAAACAAAGGGGGAGATGCTGTAGAGACGCACATGAACCCATCACAGTGAGCCATCTCCTTCTGTATAACATTGGAGGGGAAAAGAGAAGTCGGCGTGGGGCAGGCACTTACCTCAGTCAGTGACCTTGGCTGCCAGATCTCTCTTCCAAATAACCAAAGCATGTCACATCCAGGGCTCACTGCACGTGCTCCCTGTCCCACTCAGCCTGGGGATAAGACCGAGGCTGGAAGGATTCAAAGGAGGTGGCTCGGGAAGGGGGAAGATGCTGAGTGTAATGTGTGTGTGTGTGCTGAACAGAGTAGGGCCCAGTTATCCACCTCCTGCACACTGCGCACTGATCACCACATTTTAGAGCTCATGCTACAGGTGGGAAGTTGAAGCAGATGTGGTGTCAGAAATGGGATCCTACATTGTTTAAGAGCCAGCGCTGGTGTAGCTGTGAGCTGCTGAAAGCAGTGGCCCGATGCTCTTCATCTGAACATCAGGCGCAGGGTGACTCTTCCATGGCACTCTGGGTTGGGAAATGCTCTTATAGGGAAAAGGAGCTTCTGTTCCTGAACGGGTAGTTGGGCAGGGGAGGTAGCAGGAGGGCTGCTAGGCAAGGATTGGGTGGGAGGGAGAGAGAAAGAGGAGGGACAGGGAATAAAAAGAAGGATGCAAGGCAGGGCAAATGGCATGGAATTAGTGGGTGAGAGAAAAAGAGGGGGAAGAGAAGGAAGGGGATATAGACAGGATACTATAGGGACGGCCATGCCTTCGCTATCAAAGGAGAGAGAGCACTGTGCCAAATCAGCCATCGGTAAGTCAAGGCGGGAGATAGGGGGCATATATCTGAATATTTGCCCCAGCTGCAGGAAAGGCTGGCACTGGCTGTAGGAAGCAGGAGTAAATTCGTTTGGGCTAGATGTTTTGGGAAGATAGATTTAAAGAGCTTATATAAAGTGGTGAATTGCTGGGTTGTGGTCCGAGCTGAGCATGGTACAAATCGGTACATACAGTATATAGATCATAAGTGGGCACTGCCTTTTCTATGCATGGCTAACCATTTTTTTTCCCGAATGCTCCCAATTTATTTTTAGAAGTTTCAAAAATGACAACTGAATATCTCCTTTTACAAAAGCAGATATTCAGCAAATATCTGTTTGCCAAAAATCACTGCTACACTAATACATGTAGGGAAAAATAATTCATGTTGTTAGCACAGAGAAGTATAAATTAAAGAACAAATTCTGACCAAGAGCTGGCATTTTTCATAACTCTTCAATCTTTGTATTTTTTTTTACATAGAAAAAAGTTTATGCATTTGAAAATGATTGATTGTAATTCCTCTAAATCAGTTTCCTCATTCTAGCACTCAAATAATTGCACTTTGAGGAGAACAAATGGCATTTCTGATTCAACTATTACTCACAAACTTGTAAATATTTTCAAAACCAGTTACATATTATTTCTTTTTCCTATACAAATGTCATTTTTAAATTCAGGAAATGTGACTTGCAGGCTTGCTGAGTTATATTTTCTATTATTGGTTCGATTATATTAAACCATGGGATGTGTGCTAGTCTTCAAGATTCAATACTGGAATATGTTTTAGACCTTTAAAAATTTCTAAATTACAGATGTATTTACTTTTCTTACAAAAATGCTGAATTTAATACAACTCATGCACTACCAGAAGGAAATTTTAAGAAATGCTCTCTCATATCCCATAAGCAACAGGGCTGACCATCTACCATACAAACTCAATTCATGATTTTAAAAATTAAATATTTAATTGCTTTTAAGTACTGTAGGTACTAGGATTTTTTTGTTTTGTTTTTTTTACATAAGACTGTACTACCTATCACTGCATGAATTCAGGAACAAGTCTTTTACCGTTAGTAATTGCTCAGAGTATCCAGATAATGTATTTAAGAAGAAGTGCTACATATTTTTCAGGATATATCAGTAACTATTGCAAAAGAAGAGGCATTGCTACTATACTGACTTTTCAATGTCTCTTATGGGAGTATAGTGAACTCTTAAATGGAAAACAAGCTGAAGTTGCTACAGAATCCTTCTGAGAAGATTAGCAATAGGTAAGAAAAGCACCGAGTGGCGCCGAGATCGCAGAGCTCACCTTCCAATGGCTTGGGTAGAAAATGACCTGCTGGCTTGGTTTTCTTCACTCTGTTTCCTTTCATGATTTGGCCTTCCTTGTTCAGCCCCAGGAACCAGGCCCTACCAGATTCTTGCTGTCTGTATAGCATGGATGAGTAGATTACGTAATAATTTTCAAAAACAGACTCTTTAAACTTGCATTCCATTGTAAAAAGCTCCTGCGGGAGAAAAAAAAAAAACAAAGCGAAATGCTATGAACAAAAATACGGGAAACAAACAATGCTGAAATCTGTCTCGACGGCGGCTGGCGTCCTTTCCGAACGCTCCCTCGCATGCATACCTGTTTGGACTTTAGTTACCAAAAAAAAAAAAATAGAAGAAACGCCAACTGACTCATCTGCTCCATCCAGGAGTGTTACATTTTGTCACCCCCTTGGCCTGGTCATGGGAACAGTAACTTTAATAGGGGCGCACACGTACGCAGGTTTGCTGGCTCACGGCCATTTTATAACACGCACCATGCGCGCGTGGTATAAAACAGGCTGAACGTGCGTTCACGTTGCGCGCAGTTTTATATGGGCCGCGCACGTGCATGCGCGTGCAAAATGCTGCCTCTACTGCAAAAGCGCAGGGACCTTAATGGAAACGCACGCCAACGCAATTACCAGTTAAACCACTCTGTTCCCTGTTGAGGGATAGGACTTCCTAACCCTCCTATTTTAAATAGTCTTCCTTTCCCCCCTCAACGCTGACCCTTGAAACCCTGATGACATGGCCTATAATTTCTGCTCTTAGGACTCGCACGCCCAACCGTAGCGGAAGCAAAGTCATGCGGCAGGGGACCCTGGCGTGTGCCAGCGCCCTAAGTACGTACGCGCTGGTTTCATGCATAAATCCGGGAACGCCCATGGCCCCGCCCATGGCCCCGCCCCTTGTGGATTTTTTCATTTACGCGGGTGGCTTTTAAAATCCGCTTGGCGTGCGCCAGCCCGACATATTTGTGTACCTCCTGGTTTTGGCATGTGTCTGACTTTTAAAATTCACCTATAAATGTTACGGCTTACTGTGGAACGTTTGTGGCTGCCAGTGAAAGTAAGGTAGTGTGCATAGACTGAGGTTAGCTTAGCCTTGAGTCATCTGAAAATCTTAAAGCATTTCTAAAATGGACAAAGTTACTTTATAAAACAGACTCAAGTTGAATTAAATTACTGTTTAATGCCTTTCAGGACGTACAGTACATTCTTAGTATTCTTGAAAAGTGATTTAAAAAATTTATTTTTACTTTGACAGTTTAGGCTCCTCTAATCTATGGTATCTAGGGATGTGTGAATTGTTGGAAAAGAAGTTTAACAGCTCATTTAACACATTCTGCCAAGATCCATCAGTTCATCAAATTAGTCCTCAAAACTTTTTTTTTTTTTACTTGAAATGTAGGTTATTTGCAAATTTCTAAACTATAGAAATTCAAGGTGGATCCATGGAAAATCCATTTCAGCTATCTGAGGATCTGAGGAAACGTTTTGGGGATTTGCAGGAGACAATCTGACAGTTTTTGCAAAGAAGATCTCGAACAAATTTGACTTTATTTTTTAAACCTGAACCAGGCTGAAATCTCCTTACTTCGAGCTGAATTAGGTCACATATTCTACCGGGTCTACAGGGTTTCCTACCTGTCTAATAATGTCATGTGAAGTATAAAATCTAATCCAAGCAACCTATAGAATTTTGCAAGATCTAGTAATAGGAAGGAAGGGTAAAAAAGTGATTCCAGATATGAAGCTGATTAGATACAACATTATCACCATTACACAGCAATGAATTATCATAATGTGACTTTAAGCAGTACAGAAATCAACCAAAACAAAAAAAAAGTTAAGGCAACTGACAACTTTGTCTATTGGATACATTTATTAGTAGGTTAACTTGTTTTAGAAATTCATATATCTCTTATGGGACTTAGACAAATTTAGTTCCAAAGTTTATTTTTCTCATGAGTAAACATAAATACTGGCAGATTATACACCAAAAGGGCATGAGAGAGGCACCATGCAACTTGGCAAAAGCCAAATAAAGCTTTCTTAATTGGGGTTTTAAGTCTTACCCTGTTCTCTAACACAGGGCCTTATTTTCTAAACGGATCGCACGCGATACCAAAATGGGGGCGGAGTCGCCCCGGAAGAGGAGTCGTCGGGGCGTCACTGGGGCCGACTCCACGAAGATGCCGTGGTCCACGAAAAGGTAAGGTCCTTTTCGCATCTGAGTTCGCGCCCAATAGCTATACCTTTTATGGTGGCGCTATTGGATGCGAAACCGGCAGCGATCGCACCGTGATGGTGCGATTGCTGCCGGTTAGCGCAGGCCCGCCCCTCATTTCCTAAAGTATCGCAGGCCTGCGATACTTTAGAAAATGAGGCCCACAGTGGTTCTCACATGTGTGACACACTGAACATTTATTTAGGGAGTCCATTGAGCCCCTGTCTAGTGTTTGTGGGTTGACAGAAAAATAGCCAAAAGTGTTTTGGTGTTTTACGGTGGACGACACTTGTGTTTTGTCATCCCAAAGTTATATGTAAACCAAAGTGATTGGTAACATTGTTACCAGAACCTCGGTATATAAAAAATGTTAAATAAAAAATAAATAAACAAGTGTGAATGTACACTTTCATCCAAAGGAACACTTCCCCCACTCCAGACCCTCAGTAATGGGTATAAAGCAGAACTAGAGAAAAAGATGGATCAATGAACACCAGGAGATCTTTATTGAGCACAGAAAGTAATAAAAGCCCGACTCAGGCCGAGTTTGGCTCATTGAGTTGCTTCAGGGGCTAGCAAAAATAAAACATGTATAAAAACATAGAAATACAAAAATAAGAATCAACATTCATCCAATGATCGATAAAAGCAAAATGGTTTTTCTGTCCATCCTTACTTTGCTCACTTCATTTTTTTCTTTGCTGCCTTCATCCTGATTGAAAATATCCTCACCAGTGGGAGTGGGATAACTAGAGCCAGTTCTGACATGAACGCTCTGGAAAAATATTCCTAGCAAAATATCCAAAAGAAGGGGCCAACAAGTCAAAACCTTCAACTGTAAGTCAATTATCAAAAATACAAATCTCTTGAATTAGTGGCTCAAAAGTCTTCATTTTCTTCACCAATCTATTAACTGGTTGAATGGGCCAACAGATCTCTGATTCCAGTCCTTTAGGATACCGGGGGTATGCCCTTCCCCTCAGACACCGGTCAGTCAAAACCCAAAAATCTTCTCAAAAGCCTCCACCAATATGTTAAAATTGCCATCTGTGAGATCCAGGGGGAATCTCTAGCTCTTCAATCCTCTCGTTATTAAAACCCTCGGGAGGTTACCTCGCACCAATGCTGCTCCTTACCCATTAACTCTCTGAAACACTCGGCTTACTCCAAAGGTCTTTAAATACAAAAAGGCCTGCCTTCCAAATATGTGGGGTTATAGCAATGAGAGGAATAAAAAAACTATCAAAACCGCTCCTACTGCCCCTATAGAGAAAAATCACATAGGGATAATGTTAGTGACTGGCATAGCCCTGTTCCATCTGCAAATCCATTCATCAACATGTCTACACATATATCTCTGAAAGACCTGCCTTTTAATGAAGATCTACTACAAGAGGACCGGTTTGTCCTTTGTTCTACAAGACATGTAGGATGATGTTTATTGTTTAAAAGTAAAAGTATTTATTTTATATCACAACATTTTATATGCACCATAACTCAAGATAGGATTTTTCATTTGACTATAGCTGCCAGTCACTCAATGTTCTCGGCCTTGGGAGTTAGGTATGTCTCTTAATGTTCACACCATCCATCAACATTTTTGAAATGCATACCTTGTTTTGTATTATTACTCGCATACCTCTCAAATAAGCAAAAAGGGATTTTGATGAACTCTGTTAATATAATGCATGTAGAAAAGCCCACATACTTTTCAGAAACATTCTATTTTAAAACAATACAATCATTTCTGTGTGAGTTTTTATTCTTTACTGTTATTGATGGCATTAATTTCACCATGGAAATATAACTACTAGCTAAATTTAGTCTAATATGTTTATAATGCCCCACTAATGATATTTGTGGCAAGGATTATAAATGACACAGCAATATGGATAGTGTTCCTAATGGTATTAAGAACTGTTTCTCCTTTGCAAACACATTTATCAACCCCTATAATAATGTCATATCTCACAGAAGAGAGTGTCAAATTGCTATAAAAACTGGCAAGTAATATTTGAAAGCAATGTATTTAAAGGTAATATTGCCTGCAACCTAAATTTGACTTAATCCAACTAAGCTGCAGGGTGGAGGAAAATGGGAACGTTGAGCTGATATAAATATTCTTTGTTTATCTCATCCTAAATAGTGCAAACTCTTTCTAATGCAATTTTTTCCAGCTTATATACTATACATTGAGAATGACTGCACTGTAATATGAATATTGTTATATCATTCCAGGTCAATTAACCCTTGTTAAGAACATAAGGACATAAGAAATGCCATGCTGGATTAGACCAGTGGTCCATTGAGTGAAACATCCTGTTTCTAACAGTGGCTATTCCAGGTCAGTATCAATATCTTGTTTGGATCACTGCAAGGTTCTCTATATTGGCCTTCTGAAATGCCATTTCAGGGCATTGTTTATGTTTATTAGTTCTTAATGGGTTGCTTCTTATTGCATTTGCAAAACAGAGTGACGTACAAATGTAGTCAATAGCTAAGAGAGCAAAAACTAACAAAACAAGTTAATAATAATATAATAACACAAACAATACAATAGCCTCATAAAATATGATAAATTACTTACAAAAATAAAACTAGCAAAACCAAATAACTACAATATAGTAAAATATGATAAAATATAAAAAAATAAGGTATAAATAAAATAAAATTTAAAAGGTCTTAATGAATGTGGCTGCACAGGTTATTACCAGCTCCCTTTTGTCTGATCATATTTCACCAGTTCTGATGCACTTGCGTTGGTTACCAGTTGAATTTCAAGTTCATTTTAACATTCTAATATTGGTCCATCAAATCCTTTATGGCGAATGCCCTGCATATATGAGATTTTTAGTGCAGTTACATGTGTGCGCGCCGGGTAACGCGCGCACATGTACACCCGCGCGCTCCTTTTAAAATCTACCCCTATATATACTTTTTCAGTCATTACATAATTAAGCTGTAGAATTTGTTGCTGGAAGATGTGGTCAAAGTTAATGGTATAACCGGGTTTAAAAAAGGTTTGGACAAATTTCTGTAAGACAGATCCATTAACAATTATCAGTTAGGCAGACTTGGGAATTGCCATCCCTTACTTATCTGAGTGAGCAACAAGGAAAGGACTTCCCTATGTGCATCTTCTGGGTACTTATTTATTTGTATTTATTTATTAATAAAATATTTGTATTCTGCATTCATTACCAAACAATTTGTTCAAAACAGATCACAAGTTACAGAAACAATCAAAATACATCAACAGAGCTGTCAAACTCATAACAAAATTACTGTTAGCAACATTTTTATTTGATGAGTTGAGTAGCCTTCTCGATAATTCAGGCAATGCTATTTGAATGCGCTTTGCTTTTGGACTTGCCAATACAAGCAGTCCTGTCCTTTTTCCTTAATGTCTGTGTATCAGTACCTGGGACCATAAAAGTTAGGGCCCAGCGTTGGCTATTGTATGAATCCAATGCTCCATTGAAGTGGAGAGCAATATTGCAGTTGTGTCAAAATCATGAAAGCTAATTGGTTAAGGGTAACAATACCCACGCCTTCTGTTAAGGATAGAAACTGCTGCTCCATGCATGTTACTCCCCATGCACCTTTTCTTCATTGCCAACCTCTAGCCTTTAGGGATCCATAGTGTTTATCCCATCCCTCCTTGAATTCATTTACTGAGTTTGTCCTCACCACCTCTTCCGGAAGGAAATTTAATGTATCCACCATCATCTCTGTGAAGAAATATTTCCTGATGTTAATTTTGTGACTGTTTGCTGTCCAATAGAAAAGGTTTGAAGACTGTGCCTCGTTAAAACCTTTCAGGTATCGGTCTGTATTGTACCTCCCCTGCACCTTCTCTCTTCTGGAATATACATATTCAGATCCTTCAGCTTCTCCTGACACAAAATAGAGCATGTTCTTTTACAGCAGCCAAAAGTATGAAATCTTGCCACTACGGACTACTAGAGTGCCATGCTCTTAGTAACCATGGATTACACATGGTTCTTCTTGGGTGCCGTGCTGTTACACTTGGTGGTTGTAGATGCCAATACATTGGAAGCTAGGGACCATGCCTTGATGGGAACCAACTTTGTGTTCCACTGCTCATAACTTTTTTCTGAGCGACAGGTGCCACGCTTATCTCCATGAACTTAGCCAACATGTAGCCTCCTTCTGCTGTACTGAAGGACTTCTTAGATTGCAGAGTTTCTCCCTCCTCCAGAAGGGGGAGGAGGGAGTGAATATAACAATGATGTGCTGCACTGCCAATGCAAGATGACGCAGAGGCAGCAAAGATGCTGCTATGTACCGGCATGCCAAGGAGCCCCAACTGCGCTGATAGCTCCCTGCCTCACTGATGGTTCCTTCCTCGATTGATAGGCTGCTCTGGTGTTCCTGTGGCTACTACCTTGCCGCTCCTGATGCCTGCTTGCCGATTAAATCACTGCTGCGATCTCTTTTGTGATTCTTCTGTTTGCAATAGGAAGTGGTGCCTCTTTATCCTGCTGCAGTGCTCTCCAATCCTCCTCCTATCACATCAGCAAGCTCCCATCCCACTCTTTTCCCGTCCCTTTCTTCTGGGCTGTGCTAAGGCTAACCATACGGTCATGTTATGGATGAGCCCAGTGAGGCACTTGTCTGCTCTCTGTGCTGCTTAACGTTGATCTCTGGATTTAATTGGCTCTTCTTTTGGCTTGCATATGAAAACAGTAGAGCACCTTTAGTTCAAAAGTACTAAAAAAAATGTATCTCATCTTTGAGACATTTCTTATCAAGGGGTCATGGCACCAATTTAGAAATGTCTGATAATTATCCTACCCGATGCAGTAAAACAACATGCAACAAAACTTAATATAGGGGCATATGTTTAACTTTTCTTTTGAGGCAGATTCATTTTGTGTAAAATGTATTGCTATAATAATTACAACACATTAGTATCATGTTGAGTCATAGTTTGCCACATCTTTCCTGTCTGCTCTGCATCTTCACTTTCCATTCAGTTGCTACTTTATACAAAAATAATTTTTAACATATTAAGGATGACAAGTGCCATCATACTCTGAAGTGCTGAAATTACAACAGCAGTACTATAGCTTCTAGTGAATATAACACATCAATAATAAGCTGCTTCGTGGGAGAATGCATCAATCAAACCTTCAGCACACTAATGGGACTATCTGATGCTGATGTACATTTATGTGTTGAGTTTCCTGTGCCTGAAAGATTAATTCATCTTCTCATTTTTTAAAGATTATAGTATAGATATGGATATATTGAACCTTTTTTTTTTCTAGGATGTAACTTTATGCCAATAATAATAATAAAAGTATGACACCATAGGAAATTTTAACTCAAACAAAAGCAAATTCCAAAGGAGCAGTTCTGTATTGGCATCATTTTTCCACTGAAAACACTGAGATATTGGAAGGGGAACCGGGGACAGCAAGGGAGGTCTCAGCAGCCGTTTGTAAATTATTTTATTATAAGACAAGATAAGTCTTTCTGAGGTGGTGAGAGCCTTATGATGGGAGATTGCCAACACGTAACTGTCTAAAGGCAAGATTCATTTCCGTACACTATTAATGCAAAAGATTTTACAAAGCTTGTGAAGCAAAGCAATGTAATGTTAAACATATGCCCCTATATTAAGTTTTGTTACGTATATTATCATTTGTTATGTATATTATTACTCATCAAATAAAAATGCAAATAAAAAAAATCCAGATTCTGTAGCAATGAGTTACATGTGCACATTGTTTTAAAAAAAGATTTTCTAATGTTCTTTATGATAGATTGTTGGGCTTCAACCCATGTACATTTGTAGATATTATCTTATAGGTTGAGCTTAATTATTTTTTTGAGTAGGATTGATTCCATGTCATAGTATACTACTCAAAAAAATAATTAAGCTCAACCTATAAGATAATATCTACAAATGTACATGGGTTGAAGCCCAACAATCTATCATAAAGAACATTAGAAAATCTTTTTTTAAAACAATGTGCACATGTAACTCATTGCTACAGAATCGTCCTGAGAACTTATAAATGTCATTCGATGCTGCAAAATGTTAGACGTAAACTTCAGCTCCAACTCGACCCTATGAAACTCTGGAAGTGTCCTCACTTAAGATGAATTTTAAAAGCCCAACGCGCGCACTGATTAGGGAATGCGCAACTATGTTGGCCTCGCCTGCGCCAAGCGGAAATTAAAAGCTGCCGGGATACGCGCGTATCTCCCGGAGCGCACACATCTGGGAAGGTTTTCAAAAACTGGCAAGGCGTGGGCAAGGTCGGCGCAGAGCCTTTTGTGTGTGAATCTGAGATGTGCATGTAAATATTTACTCTGCCGCATGATTTTACTTCTGCTATGGCTGCCGTGTAAGCAATAAAATAAAGATAAATAGGCAGATTGATGGGGTTTTAAGGGGGGAGTGAAGGTTGTTAAACTAGGAGGGTTTGGAAGACCTATCTCTTAACTGGCCGAACTGGGGACAAACTGCCAAAACTGGAAATGGGGTCAGTGTGCACTCCATTTAAAATATCCAGATTTGCACAGCAGAAGTAGCATTTTTGCACACTTACACATGCCTACTTAAAATATGGTGCACATGTGCATGCAGCCGAGCTATTTTATAACATGCGCGCAAGTTATAAAATAGCTGCGTCTGCACATGTGTGCTCGCGTGCCGGTTTGAAAGTCACCATCCCTACGTGGTTCAACCCATGTGCATTTGTATATGTATATATCATATCATTAATGCCCTCTGCCAACAATCTGTAAGACACTACAGCCCCTGCATCATGTGCCCACATATCGATACTGCATACTAAGCATAAAAGAGTCTAGGAACACAGATGGGGTTCTAGTTACCTACCTCTATTGGATCTGACATCACCTGTAAATGATCTCATGGTCATCTAGTCTCTTTCATGAACAATACAAGCATAAGGCATTTAATAAATGGATACAGATATTATATTTTCTATAATGCAGTGTAACACAGGCTCACAGACAACGAAATACTACCAAATGGTTCTTGGAAGTTGGTAAAAGTCTAACAGGTGGGGTTGCACATGTAAATGTAATATACCATCCTAGAAATCTCCAAAATATATTTACTTATGTTAAGTGCACTTAATGTGGGTAAAACCTATTGACAATTCAATGGTGTATATTTCAGCAATTTTCAAAAGCCCACTTACATGGGCAAAGTGCATTTACACTTGTGTGATGGATGAGAAGTAAGTTGTTTAATTGGACGACTTTTTTTTTTTTTTAATTTGATGAAGGACCCAGTGGGCATGCATTATTTTCCACCATGTTACTGGCTGTAAGACATCATCTGATCTGCAGCACGTTTTCTGAAGAGAAGTTTCCTTTCTGAGATATATATGAGCAGCAGGAAGTAGACCGTCCGCTCAAAGGTATGAACATTCTTGTGAATCTCCTGGATTTATTGTATAATGTGATTTTTCAGATCACGCGCTCTCATGTAGGTCTTTGCATTTTGGAACTGCAATGGTGCGATCTGAAGAAATCTCCCCTGAAGCAATCTATCGTAAGATGTGGTCTGAGTCAGGAATACAGAAGAGTAAATGAATAGAATAAATAAAGTGCAAAAGAAGAAATGAAATTCATCATAGCTCTTTAGTGCGGTTGCTGTGAATACCAGCACTTCCTGTAATCTGAATATCTTGGTATACAGCATTTTTTATTAATATACAACTGACAGAATGCAATATGAGATTTTTTTTTACTTGCTTTACCCGATAAGCATTATTTCAGCTGAATTTTGATTTATTGACATAATGTATTTAAGCATCCCTCAGAGGTCTGGAAAGTTTAGAACATTTCTTCTGAAGTTTCTTAGGAGTGAAATTCACTTTTATGAAAAGACCCTCTCAAAGGTCATGATATTCAGTAATTATTTTATTCGCAGTTTAAAAAAAATGTTAAATCCTATTCTAATATAGTTATGCAAGACTGAGAGATAATGACGATTGATTAACCAACTGGGGTTTTTTCACTTTTTCGGGCGTTTTTTTTTTTTAATAAGGACATGTATTTTGCAAGTACCTCCAAATGGTTAGGATCTTTGAAAATCTATATATATTGGAGGTTCTATTATGCATTTATTATTATTTATTTAACACTTTTTTATACCGACCTTCATAGTAAAAAACCATATCGGATCAGTTTACATAAAACAAGGGTATAACTGAAGCAATAAATAAAAGTAATTAACAAGAGAAGTGAATAAGGTAAAGTTACATTTAACAAGGAGTAAAAAACTTGGGAAGCTTAAGAGCTGGAAGAAAGTTAAAGGCAAAAGGTAATTAAAGAAGCATAATACAAAAAGGAATTTGGATTAGAGCAAAAGATGCTTTAATCAGTGAGTGCCAGAGTCCTTCGTTTGAATGGTTGGAGGACTTTAATCTTCTACATCCAAGTGAGGAAAAAGAAGACTAAGGATTGTCTGGAGGATCATCGAAGGCTTGGTGGAATAGCCACGTCTTAAGTTTTTTTCTGAACGTTTTTTACTTACATGCATGGCATGTAAGTAAAAAAAAAACAAAAAATAACGAGCCATATCGGAGGGGTTTAAAGGGTCTAGGTGTCATAGTGGATAACACATTGAAATCGTTGGTTCAGTGTGCTGCGGCAGCCAAAAAAGCAAACAGAATGTTGGGAATTATTAGAAAGGGAATGGTGAATAAAACGGAAAATTGTCATAATGCCTCTGTATCGCTCCATGGTGAGACCACACCTTGAATACTGTGTACAGTTCTGGTCGCCGCATCTCAAAAAAGATATAATTGTGATGGAGAAGGTACAGAGAAGGGCTACCAAAATGATAAGGGGAATGGAACAACTCCCCTATGAGGAAAGACTAAAGAGGTTAGGACTTTTCAGCTTGGAGAAGAGACGACTGAGGGGGGATATGATAGAGGTGTTTAAAATCATGAGAGGTCTAGAACGGGTAGATGTGAATCGGTTATTTACTCTTTCAGATAATAGAAAGACTAGGGGGCACTCCATGAAGTTAGCATGGGGCACATTTAAAACTAATCGGAGAAAGTTCTTTTTCACTCAATGCACAATTAAACTCTGGAATTTGTTGCCAGAGGATGTGGTTAGTGATAGCCACTGCCATTAGCAATGGTAACATGGAATAGACTTAGTTTTTGGGTACTTGCCAGGTTCTTATAGCCTGGATTGGCCACTGTTGGAAACAGGATGCTGGGCTTGATGGACCCTTGGTCTGACCCAGTATGGCATTTGCTTATGTTCTTAAGTTACAGGGTTACTATTATATATCGGATTCACTAACTGAGCCTAATCTAGATTCATTTCTTGAATTCAAAAATATTTGCAGCTGTTTGGGCTCCATAAAAATATATCTGTTATTGTCCAATGTTAATACACATTTACAGGGAAACTTTATCAATAAATGGGCTCTTCGACAAAGAGAGAGAAATTTTTTTCTACGTCATCGACTTAATCTTGTAACGTCCGGATATATCCATATTCTTTCACCTAAGTAAAGTTTGTTTCTATTACGGAAAAAACTTTTGAGTACGTTGTCTCTTTCTCCAGGAACTAAGAATTTTAATAGCAACACTCCTCTTCTCTATATTTGCTCTTCCTGTGATTTTTCTAAAAACCTGGTCAAATCTTCAAGTGGCGATGGTGATATAGAGCGCTCAACTCGGTTTTCCCTGCTCTCAATAGCTGTTCCACCTCTCTGAGTAGTCTCAGGTAGAAAATATGCATTCATAATAGTGGGCAACGCACCACTTGGAAACAGCAATATTTTTTGGAGATATGATTTATTGTTCACTTTTTTCCTTTTTTTTTCCCTAAAAGAAATATAAATGTTTACTCCTTTTGGTATAAGGTGTGTAATAATGCTTTATGTAATTGTTTGAAAATTCAATGAAGAGATTAAATAAAAAAATAAATAAAATTAAAAAATTAAAAATCGGAGTCAAATTTGGGATATTCTTCCCGAGTTCTTCTTCTTCTCTTGCAACAAGCAAAGTGTTTGGCTGAATAATAGTGAAGACTGACAGAATATGATCTATTGCCTTAGGACATATCTCCAGTTCTTAATGAAAGCAATCAGGACTGCTTTACTTCTGGCAATGTGAGACCAACATCCTTTGCCATTTGTCCTGGCATCCTTTTTTCGGAGCTTTATTCTCCCTCTTTTCTCCATAGAAATACCCTACTTATTTCTTCACACTTTGTACTTGCAAAATTAATGGCCCTCTCCACAGTTTTACTGCGCTGATCTTCATGACACAGTTTAAGAGTTTGGAACGTCACGGCGTCCTTATCAAGACTGATCCCAAGCTATTTGCAAATACTTTTGTACGAGATTAATTTCTTCTAGGACTTCACCCCAGAAAGAAAGTTAACTCAAAAAAGATAAATCTTATGCAGCAGACAGCAAAATCTGAGCTGGGATCGCACATTACTTCCAGGGTTGAGGTCAGTTTCTTAATATTTGCCTTCACTGGATTCACAGCATCATAATGAATACTCCATCTTTTCCGAGAAAGCCTTTTGACTGTCATGCCTACCTTCCTGCTTAACTTTCTTTATATAGCAGTCTGCAGTTTTGCTTAGTTTTCCTTTTGGAAAGGTCACCTTAGCACATTTTGTCTGGACCCAAATGTCATCCTGATATAAAACTGCCACTGGCTCAACCGCATCAGTTCTTGCCAAGCTGTAAAGAAACGTATACTGCACCTTAATACTAACTGATAATTATGAAAACAACATAAGCAGGCCTACAAATCAATCACTTAAATAAAGGCTTTCTAAACACTGTTTCTTATCCATTTTCCCTTTCTACATTTTTCATCTCTTCCAGCACAGAAAAGTGACAGCAGAAAAAGGCCAGATGGCCTATCTTCTCTGCCTATCCACACCGATTGCTCAGCTCTACAATCTTTGCTGAGGTCCTGCTGCTTGACCCATGCTATCTTGAAATAAGATGCATGACTCCACTACTCCTTCTGTAAAGAAATATTTCCTTAGATTATTCCTTCCACCCTCATTTCATGACCTCTTGGTCCAGAGCGTCCTTTCCATTGAAAAAGACCCACCTCCCGTAGTTGGTATATTGTAGGTGTTTAAATGCCTCTATCATATCTCCTCTACCCCTCCTGTACTCTAGGATATACATATTTAAGTCTGTCCCCATATGCTTTATAATGAAGACCATTTTAGTAGTCACCCTTTGGACCAAGTTCATCTGGTTTATATCCTTTGGAAGGTGCTGTCTCCAGAATGACTGAATATACAGTATTCCAAATGAGATCTTACCAGGGACTTATATAGAAGTAGCATCATCTCCTTTTTTTTTTTTGACTGATCATTCCTCTTATTATGCACCCAGGTATCTTTCTAGCTATTGCCATCACTTCATCCACGTGTTTGGTTGACTTAAGGTCTCAGATACAATCATCCCTAGATCCTGCGCTTGTTTCATGCTTAGAAATATTTTGTTCCCTTTACTGTATCGCTCTCTTGGATTTCTGCATCCCAAACTCATGACTGAATCTTTTAGAATTACATTTTAGCTGCTAAACTCTAGAACATTCTTCAGATCTTGATAAGACCCCCTCTTCATGCTTTCCATACTTTCCTGAGTGTCTACCCTCTTGCAAATTTTGGTTTCATAAGCAAAAAGACAAACCTTTCCTGATAATCCTTTTGCAAGGACAAACCCTGCGGCACATCACTAGAAACACCACTCTCCATGGCATGACCTCCATTTACCACTACTCTTTCTCACTTCTCACTCACTTTCTAATCCAGTCACTTAAGGATTCATACCAAAGGCACTCAAGTTTATTTATAAATTGCTCATGCAGAACTGTGTCAAAGCCTTACTGAAATTACACAAATTTTAAAAGGCCCGTGCGCGCAAAAAAATCGGAGGTTATGTGCATGGCCAGGGCTTGCGCGCACCGCGCGCAGTTTAGAACAGGCCCAGCCACATGCGTAACCCCCGATACACGCACAAGTGCCGGGCCTGCTGAAAGCGGTGAGCCGGGGGCAGTGTCTGGGCTGGGAGAGGCAGGGCAGGAGGTGGGCCGGGACTGCGCCATTAGCCGCTGTCCTGGGGACGCGCGTGCCCGGCAGCCGGCCGTCACGCGGAGATTACGTCTACTCTGGAGGAGCAGTAAGTACAAAAATTTTAAAAAATGGGGATAGGTAGGGTTAGTTTAGAGGGTCGGGGAGGACAGGCTCTGGAACACATTACCTGTCCAGATAAGACTTGATAGTACGAAATTCAAGGCAGAACTTAAGACATGGCTTTTTAATTGTGCATACATGGACACAAACAGCTAATAACCATTTTCTTTTTCTATTAACTGTATAGAAATTGAATGACTATCTTTTTAGATACTATTATAAGTGTTTTACCATCATGCTTTTTTATGATTTTACCTTTATATTAATGCTAATTATTTATTATTTATAATTATTCATTTATGTACTTTTAATGATTTAGTATATTTTTACTGCTTCCTTGTTATATTATTTTAAACCGCCGTGAAGGTCCCTGACTGATGCAACGGTCTATAAAACCATTAAACTAGGACTAGGGGAAAAGGGAGGAAGGATAGGGTTAGGGGTAAGGAAGTTCCCTCCCAAGCCGTTCCTTTTTTGGAGCGGACTGGGAGGGAACTGGGGAAACCCTACTCACATCGCGGCGTGTATTATTCTAAAATTCCACCCTCCCCACCTCCGCACGCAGAGCAGGCCACCCGCGGACATGAAAATCCGGCATATGTTATAAAATTGGCACATCCATGTGCGTGCCCCGGGAACCACGCGCACATGGACGTGCGTGCATGCCTTTTAAACACGCCTCCTCTGTTTTCTGTGGCTCACTCCCCTGATCCACCTTTGGTCATCAAGTCAGATTTATTGGACAAGACCTACCTCTGGGGGAAAAAAAAAAAAAAAAGAAATGCTACCTCGGATCCATCTATTGGATTCTAGAAACTGCACTGTCCTCTGTTTTAGCAGCAATTCCATTAATGTATTAATCGCAGATGTCAGACTAGGTTAGATCTTCTATAACGGGGGTAGGTAACTCTGACCCTCGAGTGCCACAGACAGGTTGGATTTTCAGGATAGCCACCATGAATATGCACGCATGTCACGCATATTCCTTGTGGATAAGATGAAAACCGATTTTCCTCAAGCCAGACCTCGAGTTCCCCCACAGCCTCTCTGGTTTTCGAGATATCCACAATGGCAATGCATGATGCAGGCCTGCATGTACTGGAGCCGCAGTCTGTACAAACGCCCTATGCATAGTTATTGTGGATGCCATGAAATCCAGAGTGGCCAGGTGGTACTCCTGGACTGGCTTGAGAAGCACTGCGACAGATAACTTGTTCTTCCATTTCTCCCCACCCGTGTGGTTTGCGGCATTGCCTCCTGATTGTGTTCCCACTATTGGAGGAACATAGGCCATGCTGAAAACTGAGCGGGCTCATCACCCTGACTGAAAGCGATTCAAGACGTCTGGCACTCTTTTGCCGGTTTAATAGAAACATACTTAAAATGTTTTTTTAACTATAAATTAAATTCAGTTATAAACCGCTTGTATTTTAGAGCAGAATAAAAATAAAAGCTGTAAAGCGGGGTCTGAAAATGATTTTTTTGACTTGAAGTACTTCTTTAATCGGTGAGAAAATATGACATTTTCTGCTTTTTTCAACAATTGTAAAGAGCAGCACAATTTAAAAAAAAAAACAAAACACCTTTCCTCTTCTACCCACGTACTGTCTAGATCCTGCCTGACACATTAGAAGCTCACGGCTTCACAACACCCACCGCCTGCAGATATCTTATAGCACAGTTCACTACTATTTCAGTTTATAACAAGCAAAGACTCTAATTTGCATAGCCACCTAAAGCAAGACTTGGATAAAAACCTGATAGAATGTATGATGCGTATGAACGGCTTGCAATTAACATTTTAATTATTCTTTTTGTTCGGTATATTCATACTTTTTTTTTTTCTAAAGACCAGGGGACAGCGAGCATATTCACTTGGTTGGACCTCATGCCTTTTATAATATTTTAATGTGTTAATTGCATTGCCTATTTAAAGACATGAGTCACAAAGAAAACTGACTTGTTTATACCGGCGAGTGGCAGCCTGGTGAGATTAAAATCCACGAATATGTGTGTGTAATACAGCTCTGTAGAGTCATCAAAGCATTCCAGCACTTGTAAAACCCTAGCAGTCCCTTTGACACTGACTCCCCCATGGCACCCGATCTTTCCAGAGAAATTGATTCCCTACTGATTCTGGTACTCCCTAGGATTCTGACTCCCCAATAGCTTTAAAATTCCGCTAACCTTAGCGTGGCCTGAAACACAGAAACATCCCAGCAACCGTTCCTTTCTCCACTAACTTATCCTCCTTACTCTGTCACTTCTAGAAACACGGGGGTACATTTTAAAACGTAGCCGGGGGTCGGCGTGCGCAAGGGGGTGCACATTTGTGCAACTTGCCCGCGCCGAGCGCTGCCCGTTCCCTCCAAGGCCACTCCGAAATCTGGTTTCCTGCTTTGGATGTATATGAAAACCTTTTTGAGTTTTTGTTTCTATGGCCGGGTTCTTTTCAAATTCTCTTTTTGCCTGTATTATCAGAGGTCGATATTCAACTCCATTTAAAAAGATATAAATTATGAATTATCCATGTAAATGGCTAGTTTTGAATATTCCTCTTTCAAATCCATTTAAACATTAGTCAGATAAGTCTTTATCTGGCAAAGATCTAGACAAATAAGTACTAGAAGTGGTGGGGGATTTTTGAGGCAGGGCAGTGTTAGGCAAATAATTTAACCTGCTAACTCTGTTATTAGGAGCTAGCTGGATATGTTCTTTGCCTCACTCTAGATGTGCTGGGAACGTGTTCCCGGATAACTCTGTTATTAGGAGCTAGCTGGATATGTTCTTTGCCTCACTCTAGATGTGCTGGGAACGTGTTCCCGGATAACTCTGTTATTAGGAGCCAGCTGGATATGTTCTTTGCCTCACTCTAGATGTGCTGGGAACGTGTTCCCGGATAACTCTGTTATTAGGAGCTAGCTGGATATGTTCTTTGCCTCACTCTAGATGTGCTGGGAACGTGTTCACGGATAACTCTGTTATTAGGAGCTAGCTGGATATGTTCTTTGCCTCACTCTAGATGTGCTGGGAACGTGTTCCCGGATAACTCTGTTATTAGGAGCTAGCTGGATATGTTCTTTGCCTCACTCTAGATGTGCTGGGAACGTGTTCCCGGATAACTCTGTTATTAGGAGCTAGCTGGATATGTTCTTTGCCTCACTCTAGATGTGCTGGGAACGTGTTCCCGGATAACTCTGTTATTAGGAGCCAGCTGGATATGTTCTTTGCCTCACTCTAGATGTGCTGGGAACGTGTTCCCGGATAACTCTGTTATTAGGAGCCAGCTGGATATGTTCTTTGCCTCACTCTAGATGTGCTGGGAACGTGTTCCCGGATAACTCTGTTATTAGGAGCCAGCTGGATATGTTCTTTGCCTCACTCTAGATGTGCTGGGAACGTGTTCCCGGATAACTCTGTTATTAGGAGCCAGCTGGATATGTTCTTTGCCTCACTCTAGATGTGCTGGGAACGTGTTCCCGGATAACTCTGTTATTAGGAGCCAGCTGGATATGTTCTTTGCCTCACTCTAGATGTGCTGGGAACGTGTTCCCGGATAACTCTGTTATTAGGAGCCAGCTGGATATGTTCTTTGCCTCACTCTAGATGTGCTGGGAACGTGTTCCCGGATAACTCTGTTATTAGGAGCTAGCTGGATATGTTCTTTGCCTCACTCTAGATGTGCTGGGAACGTGTTCACGGATAACTCTGTTATTAGGAGCTAGCTGGATATGTTCTTTGCCTCACTCTAGATGTGCTGGGAACGTGTTCCCGGATAACTCTGTTATTAGGAGCTAGCTGGATATGTTCTTTGCCTCACTCTAGATGTGCTGGGAACGTGTTCCCGGATAACTCTGTTATTAGGAGCTAGCTGGATATGTTCTTTGCCTCACTCTAGATGTGCTGGGAACGTGTTCCCGGATAACTCTGTTATTAGGAGCTAGCTGGATATGTTCTTTGCCTCACTCTATATGTGCTGGGAACGTGTTCCCGGATAACTCTGTTATTAGGAGCTAGCTGGATATGTTCTTTGCCTCACTCTACATGTGCTGGGAACGTGTTCCCGGATAACTCTGTTATTAGGAGCTAGCTGGATATGTTCTTTGCCTCACTCTAGATGTGCTGGGAACGTGTTCCCGGATAACTCTGTTATTAGGAGCTAGCTGGATATGTTCTTTGCCTCACTCTAGATGTGCTGGGAACGTGTTCCCGGATAACTCTGTTATTAGGAGCTAGCTGGATATGTTCTTTGCCTCACTCTAGATGTGCTGGGAACGTGTTCCCGGATAACTCTGTTATTAGGAGCTAGCTGGATATGTTCTTTGCCTCTCTCTAGATATGCTGGGAACGTGTTCCCGGATAACTTTAGCCTTAACTGGCTATGCTCAAAAGAATATAGCTGGTTAACTGGTGAAGTAAGGTTAAAAGCCAAAAAGATCACAGACCTACTGACCCTAACAATTCCATCCTACCCAAAGACGAAATGCTTGGCCCTTCTGGGCCTACTCTGCAGCCCCCTCCATCTAATAATGTGAAAATCTCAGCGCTGGGGGCCAGTCCCGGTCTCTCCGCTTAGCGCACAATTAAGCAATGGAATGTTTTGCTGGAGGATGTTGTCAAGATATCTAGCATAACTTAATCTAAAAGAAGTTGGGCAATTTCTTGGAGGAAAAGTCTATTAACAATTATTGACCTGTTGGACAGAGAAAGCCACTCCCTGGGAGTGGTCAACAAGAAATGGATCTACGCTTTGGGATCTGCTGGGTTCTTCCTAGAGACTTGGATTGGCCACTATCAGAGGCAGGACGCTGGGCTTGACAGACCTTTGGTTTGAGCCAGTATGGCATATCTTATGTTCTTATCCTCCCAAACACAAACACACCCCTGAAACACCCCTCTGCACCTCACGTATCCCCAGACCTCTCTCCCCACACTCACACACACCCTTCCACAAATCTATGCTGCAAATGATTTCCCTACTTTTGAACTCACTTGGATTCTTCCTCCCAATTGTGGCCCAAATAGCTTTTTTTTTTTACATTTTGTTAATATATTCATAGTTGACATGATGCTGTCCTACTGAATGGTTGCGACTATTATCTCCATATCACATAAATGAAGAGTTGTGAAAAAAAATTTTTTGAAATTTTAAATCATGGCCTATGTCTCCTGTCTATTACAGTTTAAAAAGCTCAGCTGCTCCTAATAAATGTTACAATAGTTGTTCTTTTTTTTACTTTATCTATATTAAATGTATATGTGTAAGTTTCATAAACATATTACAAAGAGATTTAGCAACTCTATAAAAAAAAACCTTAATAACATGTCAATTAATTTAAAAATAAATTAAACCTCAAAAAGAAGCTGTACATCCACGATGGCGCATGGCTGCTTGTACTCATCTGGAAGAGCTTTGGGCTTGCTTTTAGTTTTCTACTTTTTCTGCTAATATGATGAAGCACAAGAGAAGCGTGAGGGTTTTTCCCATAGAACCCTCTCATAACTCAAATCTCAGCTGTCGATTCATGGCTTTTTCCACCTCCGGTTCCAGATAATTTAACTTCCATGAAAGGGGACTGATCATGGAGCATCCTGTCCTTGCTCAGAGGCATCACGGGTGATATTTAGATAGACGTGCAAGGAGAAGATGGATTGGGAGATGGGGGTGGCAGAGACCTTTGATCTGATCAAATCACCTCATGTCATGACGCTGCGGTTTAAGTGAACTGCCATATCTTCTTTGGGACAGGCTTTGATGCAGAGGATAGATAAAGTCTTAACTCTTTCTGAGAAGCTGAAGACTGAAGTCAAATATCATAAGCAAGTAGTAGAAGATCGGGGGCGGGGGGGAGGGGTAGTTGCACAAACTGGATAATAAGGTTCGAGATGTTCAAAATTGCAATACTATGTTGATTACAGACAATTAGGAAGCTGGAGACTTTGGAAAATCAGGGAAGATGGTGAAATTTGGTTTCTTCAATTTTACAAAATCCTTAGTAATTTTTCCCAAAAATATTCTTAGGAATACTTTATAGAGATTTTAAAGACCCCACTTGAAATGTTCTTCTCCTATTACAAAAGCTTTCTATCTGCCTGTAAGAACTATCCCACAAATAGGCAAAAGAGGGTCCGAAACTGAATATCTTTCAGTCGACAATCTGAATTCGTCAGGATTGTTAGAACATTCAGAGGAGATTGTAGAGGCTCAATCAACTCTGACGGCTCCCTCTGCACTAGAGCATGTTCGAAGCTAAAGTTGGTTTTTTTTTGTCATTATAAGGATGTAGTATTTCTTGGTCATAAGATCTAGGCATTTCCAGGCTTGTGTAAGGTGACAGAGAAGATGCACAAGGAATTTCTGTTGCTTAAGCAGTGAGTTCTCTAGAGGGTCTTGGGGGTAATTTTCTGCTCAGATTTTCCTGTAGATGTGTTATTAAACATGAATCCAATTCTTATTTTTTATGAACCAGCTCTAGAATAAAGGGTCATGGGATGAAGGTGAAAGCGGGTAGACTAAGGAGTAATCTTAGGAGATATTTCTTTACAGAAAGGGTGGTGGATGCATGGAACAGCCTCCCAGTGGAGAGGGTTAGAGATAAAAATAGTATCCGAATTCCAGAAAGCATGGAATAAATACAGGGGATCTCTAAGGAAGTGATGGGAATTATAATGATAAATTAATTGGGTGGATGGGCAGACTAGACGGGTCATATGGTTTTTTTCTGCCATCATGTTTCTATGTTTCTAACAAAGGTAAGCACATGGAGGAAAAAATGCAACAGCATCTGCCTCCTTTCTTGTACTGATGGAGTACCAAAGGAACTGAAAGAAATGAACCCCCTCAGGTCTTTCCATCTGAGGATGTCGAGGTAGGTCCCAGTGTCCTATAAAATGGATGGGACAGCCTGAGAAGATTGGACCGGCGCAGAAGGCGCTGTCAGGATGAGTGGTGAGAGAGCTGTGGAAAAGGGGAGGGGGACTTGTAATATTGACATCAACCCCCTCTGATCACCAGACAGTGGGAAAGCCAGGGCTAGAAGTGATGTGCAGAATCCCAACTCTGTTGTCCTCACCACCTCCACCAAACTTTTGTAGAATAGTCACTCTTGAAGTTAAGCAAAAGTAAACTTACTGTATTACTCCTTGTACAGATATTTCCTTTTCCTTTTTTGCTTTCATAGCAAAACAAACAAGGGGGGTCATTTATCAAATTGGTTTATGGCGTTTTCGCATGCGATGGACTCTCTACCTGGGTAACATCAAGCTAGGTTGAGAGAACACTGCACAAATCTCAACTTTGGGTGAGTTTCCTCACTCCGAAGGTCATCAAATCTTCACAAGAGAGCACTGTTCTGTTCGTGCATCTCACATTGAATGTCAATGGGGCCCCTAACCCCTACACTAATACCTAAACCTCACCTCGAGTTACTAGGTGGGCCCCATATAGAGATATAAATACCTAAGAACTATAAGGGCCTTATTGCTAGGCTTTCTCTCTCCCCCCCGGTGGTTGTAGGTAGGAATAGCAACAATAGTGGTACTTACTGCAAAGTGCATAAAAATTATTGAACTCTGTGGTAATACCTATGCGAAGCACTAAGATAGCGAACTTTGCAATAAACAGGCTATTACCATAAAACACGCCCCTTTTCCTATTGCATGCGATAGTTACTGCATTTTGATAAATCCAGGCCAAGGTGTTTAGGGACCCATTTACTAAACTGCATTCATTCTCTAGGGATTTACTAAATTCTGGTACGTGAATATTTCTGCAGTTTAGGAAATCCCTCAGTGGTGCCAGGAATATACATTGTAGCAGCTGAGGAAGTGTACACAATTTCCAGTGTCGCCTCCGTGATTCTTAATGGGGCAGAGAGCCCGGAGTAACAACCCCCATGGCCCTCCAGCTCCCCCTTCCTGAACAAATGTGAAAAGTTAAGCTGAAAACGTGTCCCAGTCAAAATCGCAAAAACGGGGTCCCATATTTCCCGCCCCTGGACCCTCTTACCCTATATTCAAAAGTCCAGATTACCCAGGGGCAATCCTCAGTTTCTCTTGCCCTGCTGGTGTCATCATTCAGAATGGTGCCAGGTGAACTAAGGAATTATTTTGCCCTACACATGAGAGGCAAAAGGGTGTGCTGGGTCAGCCAGTAAACATTTCAGTGATGATGGAGGACCAGGAAACTCTAGGGATTGCTTCTGCCCTTAGGGGGGACTCAGAATCTTGAAAGGAAGGTAAGGGGAAGGTTCAGGGAGAAGAGATATCAGGGGCCCACTGGAGGTGTTGGATGGGGGGGGACAGGGTTTCATCCAATGCTCAGGGCTTAGACGTCAGAAGGGGCATCTACTGTGCAAGGGGATTTTGTTTGTGTATGGGGAGGGAGTACTTTGGAGTATGTGGGCTGTTACTCAGAGCTTCCTGGTGCCCCAACCACGTCAGCAGGCACATTAGCATGATGACACTCTTGGAGGAAAAATGAACTATATCTCATGAGTTCACCATGACCTGCGTCACTCTGTTTTAAAATCAATGAGCTATATTGCATAACATTTGCATGCAATGCAACTTATTCATATTTTTCTCACATTAGGCTTTTTTTTCTTTTACAATATCTGCAACCTTCGCATGCTGCTTAAATAGGTTCCTTAGTGCTGTAAAAGAAGGCAAAACACTTGAACCATAAGTAATTAAAACTGAGCTATTTTTCCATTTAAATGTTAATTGAATCATGCTAAGCAGAAGGAAGAATTTCTTCAAGCTGATACATATTTTAGCACTTTAAAAAAAAAAAATCACTTATGATTCTGCTTTGTCTGTCTGTGTATACATTTTCCAGGAACCATTCAATCTACAGGAACCGCATTTTACGAACAATTATATCTCTGTAAAAGCTAGAATCTGAAATAACATTTTTACATTTAACTTATGGATGTAGCTCTAAACTGAAAACCAAAAAGAATAAAACCTCAAGGAAAATAACAAAAGAAAAAAAAAAATAAAATCTATAAATGTGAAGAATGTAAAATGATGTTAGACGTCAGGGAGAGGGCTACCCTAGCAGCATGGAGCCCCCAAAATTCAGATTGCCTCTCCATCTTCAAAGATGGCACTGCCCATGGGTGAATTTATAATATGCTTTGCAATTACGGGGGAGGGAGAGGGTGGTTGGAAAAAACACTCATACAATTTGCTATACAATGTTATAACTCTTTTCACACTTGTTTGCTTTCCTTTTTGGATTTGAGGCATCTGATTGATTAATAATATTTTTAGACAGGTGAATTGCCATGTTTAATTGATCTGTTTAATCAGATCAAATTATGTATTCATAATCTGTAGCAACATCTCAGTGGAATCATGAATAAAGGTAATTAAATTCTATACGCCACTTTTTAAATTAGCAATTTGGGATTTTTCCTGACATTTTTGTAGCTTCGGTTGTAACTATTTTATTTATTTATTTAGAAACTTTTATATACCGGCATTAGTGGGTACATCATACCGGTTCACATAATAACTTAAAGCTTGGAAAATACATTTCAACAAGGAGAATGTAACTGGGCGGGGGGTAAAATAAATAGGCAGTAGGAAGGATAGATAAAACAAGAAAGTCATATTACTTTCTATATATATAACTAAAGTGCCATTAATACATATAACTAAATATTAATAAAGTGCCATTAATAAATTAATATTAATAAATGTTAATAATCAATAATAATAATTAATTAATTATAATAATTAATAATACTATAATAATAATATAATAATTAATTAATAATTAATAATAATAATAATTAATAATTAATAAAGTGCCATTAATAAATAATATTAATAAAGTGCCATTAATACATATAACTAAATATATACATATAACATATAATTAATACATATAACTAAAGTGCCATTAATTGAATGTGACCAGTTTCCCTTAAATAATGTCTTCTGTTCATTGTAAAAATATTATACATTATGTATCTGGAAAGAGTCTTTACATTAAAAAATTGTATTCAACAGGAGAAAACAAACGTTATGTGAAAACAAGCCTACAGTGGTATCAGATATACCCATACACACAAATGTATGTGGTATCAGATATACATCATAGACACATTTAGAGGCCTATGCATTAGGGATGTGCCTGCATTTGTTTCATTTTTTTGTGTGTGCTAATTTTTTGGGGTGCAATAAATTTAATTAGGGTACACAAATCAAACCAGTTTGCACTAAATTGAAATAGTGTGTACTAATTTTAGGGTATTCCCACTAGTTTCTTTTGAGACAGTTTTAATGTAGATGAGAAGGACTTATTGTTTAGCATGCTAATTTTTAGGGGTGTGCATTCGTTTGCAAAGTATTGGCAATCCGCAACGTATAGGCCCATATTCATTGTATTCATGGGGAAGCGAAACGTATCACAATTTCCACGAGTACAACGAATCTTCACCAAATTATTCGGTCGTCTAAAGGACCCTCCTGACCCCCACAAGACTTGCCAAAAGTCCCTGGTGGTCCAGCAGGGGTCCTGGCGGGATCTCCTGCACTCGGGCCGTCGGCTGCCAGAATTCAAAATGGCGCCGATAGCCTTTGCCCTTACTATGTCACAGGAGCCGACCAATGGCACCGGTAGCCTCTGGGCAGTGGAGGGTAAAGTGACTTGCCCAGGGTCACAAGGAGTGGGAAAGGGATTTGAATGTGGGTCTCCATAGTTTATAGCCCATTGTTCTTACCACTAAGCTACTGCTCCACTCCAAATCCAAGCAGGAAAACATGCTCCTGATTATTTAGGCTTATTTTCTCTGATAAATATAACTGGTCACATTAAAAATGATCAAGAGGAAGTTATCAGATCAGAAGTGCTGCCAGGAGAGCACTTCATTTAGAGTTAATCCTTTTCTCACTCACTTTCATATATCCCCATACATCTTATCATTTTCGCACATAATCCCCTCACTGACACACACGTCCTACACCCTCTCTGATCTCCTCCCTTATTCCACGATCTCTTCCATCTACCCACAATCTTCCACTCATCTTTACATATAGACTCCATACTCTCTAATCCTCTTCCTTATTTCACATGCCACCCGACAATCCCCTCCCTCACTTTCACATATACACTCTAAATATATCCCCACTCTTCTCTCTCACACATTCAGTCCACACCACTTCTAATCCCCACGCATACACACACACACACATACACATTTCATACCCCTCAAAGCCCCTTATTCCACATGCATACACCTCCACCATCCCATCACACCTACAATCCCTCCTTAACTTTCACCTCTTATCGCCTTACTAGCACCGATACCGAAACCCGTTCTCCTTCTTCCCCCATGCTTGCCAAATCCAGTTTCCTTAAATCAAAGTACAGCCACCGAAATTCAGTGCCTCAAATTGTTTCCTGTCGCTAGGCAGCCTGGGGGGCCATGGAGCTGCCATATACTTCGGCCCCGGACTGGGCAGGAAAATGAAGCAGCCCAAGCTGTTGCTATTCTTTGATTATGGAAGCTGGGATCAACGCACATAGATAAGGTAGAGAGGGTTAGGGAGGTGGCTGCTGTATCTTTGTGACTTAGTTCCTGGTCGGCAACACAAATCCACATAGAAGAACATTTCCTGGGAAGGGTTAGATTTTGTGGCCCTTTTTCTTGGCCATGAAACCGTGACAGACCAGGGGGTCTTGTGAATGTATATATAGAGAGAGATAATAGAGAGTAGAAATAGATATATATTTATGCTACAAGCTTTCTTCACCAACCCCATGCCGTTAGCATGCATTCTTCACCAACCCCATGCCGTTAGCATGCATTCGTGAAGGAAAATCTGCGGGTCTGTAAGCGCGTTTGTACGTTCTTTTTTCCCACGAACAAAACCCTTATTACATCCCCATATAGGGCTTTGCATGGTAAAACAAGCGTGCATCCGCGCACAAACCCACGGCAACTTCAGTGGACCTTATTATATCGCCCCCATTGAGCGCTCTTCCTCGATCCAATTCTCTAGTCAACCAATCAAAATAAATCAATGATTTGTCTGACAGGAACCTTCCCCCTAGTGAATCCATGCTGCCTTGGGTCCAGCAATCCACCCGATTGTAGATAGTTCACTATCCTTTCCTTCAGCAGAGTCTCCATTAACTTTCCCACCACCGAGGTGAGGCTAAATAGCTTGTAGTTTCCACCCTCCTCTCTGCTACCTCTCTTGTGAAGCGGGACCACCACTGCTCTTCATCAGTCACATGGCACCACTCCCATTTCCAGGGATCTATTTAAGTAGACCCACCACATCATCTCTGAGCTCCGTCAATATCCTGGGATGTATCTCATCCGGCCCCATGGCCTTGTCCACTTCCAGTTTTCCTAGCTCTTCCCATACAATCTCTTCTGTAAATGGAGTTTTGTCTACCCTACCCCCATCTTTGGTCTTCTCAACCAGCAACGGTCTGTCTCCAGGGTTTTCTTTTGTAAATACCGAACTGAAGCTTTTGTTTTATATTTCTGCCATTTTTTCATCTCTCTCCACACATTGCTCCTTGTCACCTTTCAATTTCACTATTCCTCTTTGGGTCTCCCTTCTTTCTCTGATATAGCTGAAAAATGTTACTACCCCTAACTATGGTAGATATTCACTTGGATGCAGTTCCAACACTGCTCTCTACATTAATGGTACGGTGGAAGGGAAATAGAACCAAAAGGTTACTAAGAGCCAAGAGTAACAGAAGTATGAGAGAAATAGCATAGCTTGCTGGGCAGACTGGATGGGCTGTTTGGGTCTTCTTCTGCCGTCATTTCTATGTTTCGTCACCTTGCTGTACCTCTTTGGCAATCCTTTTCTCCATTTGACCGTTTGCTTTCCTGATTTCTTTCTTTGTCTTCCTCAGTTTTACCAGGATATTCTTCTCTGTATTCCTCTTTTTGAGATCCTTTATACTTCTTGAATGCTTTTTGCCTTTATTAATTCATTCACCTCCTTTGAGATCCAGATCAGTTTCTTTTTCCCTCTTACTTTTATTTACTTTTGCTGCCTTTGTAATAGCTCCTTTTAATTTGGCCCACTGTTGTTCCATCTCACCCATTTTCTCCCAGTCTTCTAGTTTTTCTTCCAAGAAAATCCCCATTTTGACAATTCAAAACTCGGGTCTTCATGTGAGTTCTCTGAATCTTATTTGCAATATCAAATAATAAAATCTGATGATCACGGGTGCTGAGGTGGGCACCTATGCAGACATTAGAGACATTATCCCCATTTGTGAGCACTAGGTCAAGTATCACACCCTCCCTCATGCATTCCATTATCATTTATTTGAACAGAGCATTCTGAAGGGCATCCACTATCTCTCTACTTCTTGTAGATTATGCAGAAGGGATACTCCAGTCTACATTTGGCAGATTAAAATCTCCAATGAGAAACATGTCTTCCTTTTGTCCCACCTTTTGGATGCCTTCAATCATATCTCTGTTCAGCTCTTCTATCTGAGTCGGAGGTCTGTAGACCATACCCATGTAAATGGAAACTCCATCTTCTTTATTTAGGACAGCCCATAATGCTTACCTATCCCACTTCCCTTGCATTTCAGTTGCTTCCTTCCTTAATAAGGTATAGCCAGGGGTGGCCTTATCCCAATCATGAGACTCAAAGAACCATATCTCTGTAACAGCAATGATGTCCAAGTCTGCCCCCACCATTAGGTCCTGCAGGTCTGAGATTTTTAAGCCTAGACTATGAGCATTTATGGTCATAGCTTTCCAACTTTTCTCCCTTACCCCTGGATTCATCATTTCACTATTAATATTCACCAGACAATTCACCAGACAATCACTAGTTGTCCTTCACTCTTATCCGGTCTGGCATTTATACTCACGAACAATGGACTCTGACACTTCCAGGTTAAAGCACCTTTTAAGCTTTTAACCCGTATGCTCTATGGTAACACTTTATATTTATCTCCTGCCTTCTCTTCTTTCCAGCTTGTTGCAAGCTTCCAAGTTCTCTTTCCCTGTTGATTGTAACTTTGACTTATTCCTACCTACTGTTATCTATCGTTCACTTGAATTGTTACTCCAGCTATACCCTTGTTAAATGTAAACCGATCCAATATGGTTAATTACTATGAAGGTCGGTATAAAAAACTGTTAAATAAATAAAATAAATATAGTGGAATGACGGCCCGCGGGAAAAAAAGGGGCGGGGAGAAAGTATGCAGCTGACCACATCGAGGAAGTGCATTTTCACCCGCTGCAATTGCAGCCAAGTCGCACACTGTTGTTATTTCCCACGATACTGCTGGCGATAATGTGGAAAACATTATTGCCTGCAGCGCTGCCAGGCCGTAACCTTGCCCATGCTCCTCCCCTTCCCGATTAAATTGTACCATCGTGATGCGGCCGATAAGGCCCTAACGCACACGATAACGGCACGTCGCAGTTTAAAGAATGACCCTGTTAGTTTGCTGCTCTTCCTAGTCACCTCTTCTGCTTTTATGAGCTGATGAATTTTATTTTCTCCTTCCACTTCCTGTATCACTTGGGGGTGACATGCTAATTTCATTGACCACCTCTTGCCACCCCCGCCCTCTAGTTTAAATGCCTGATAATGTATGGTCTGAATTTCTTGCTTAGCATCCACTTTGCTGACAAGGACAAATGTCGACCATCCTCACCACTTAATCTTCTATTATTCCACATACACCCCCAGTCTCCAATGTATCCAAACCACTTCCTTTACACCATTTTTCGAGCCAGGCATTGACGTTATCTATATGGCAGAGCCTTTCCTTCCCCTTTCCATGAACAGGTAATAATTCAAAAAAATGCAGTGGTGTTTGCCATGTGTCTAATCTTCCTCCCTAAATCTTGGAAATCTTTCCGTGCTTCAAGGATAGCCATTTCTAGCAAGGTCATTGGTTGCCAGATGGATGAGTCTCTTCTTTCTTCTGTAACTGCATGGACTATCTCTTTATTTCTGGAATGCATTTAATTCTTGCGTCCCTATCGAAATAATTTCCCAGACTGGTTTCTCTGATGACCGAGTCTCCCAGGAAAAGAACCTTCCTTTGATGATATTTAATAATGTTTAAGGATTTCTGGCTACACTGGTTGACTACAACCCTTTCAGACATCACTTCAATTTCTATTGCTAGAACTTTTTCATTATCCGGTGAGAAAAGGTATTATGTAAGGGTAACAGTGGGGAGAAAGGGTGTCTTTTCATCACAGGCCTTATTCTGCCAGAGCCCACTGTAATCCATTTATTTCCGGGTTTCTGAACCCTGGATGTGGGAATGGGGCCTGAAACCTGAATACCCACCCCAGGAGAATCATACACCACAGATGCACCATAACTATAATATTAATTTTGTTTATGGATTTTGACTAATAAATAATTGAAATGGGAAAATATTTTAACCATATCTTGAATCCCCAACACAGCTTCCTGTAAGGTTCTCTTTGCTGTTGTGACGTTACGCTTCACTCTATTCACAGGTGTGAATACTAACACTGATGAACCAAAATGCATGATGAAGATTTTTTTTATTTGCCTCCTGGAGATCTCAGACATGAATATATTTACTGCTATTCCAGGCTTTAACAGGTTTAGTCTCAAGTGTTGCTGCAGTTGCACAGCTTGCATTACTTCCCATGGGAGTAACCTTGGCAATTTCACAACATTTTTATGCATAGGAAAAAAAATAAGCAAAGTTAGCTACAATAAATCCACATCTTTTACTGTAATACATAACACCACCAATAAATTTTGCCATCTTTCCCCAAATATAGGATAAATGTTCATATGCCAAAGCTGTTTTTAAAGAACAGTGCTACTTTTCCCACTGCAGACTGAAATGCTTGCCTTTTATAAATTGATTTGGCATATCCTAATGACTAGAATCTGATATACAACATGTACACCATCTCTCTTATCCTTACTATCTAAGGGACGTTCACACCAATTTTTTCTATTTCATGTTGATTAGATGGGAAGGTCTGGAGTGTTTTGCTCTGTTTTATTTGATTTTTTATTTTATTACATTTCATTTTCTGTTTTTGTGTGCTCACTTTGCCAACAGTGGACACAAAATGCAAATAGTGTTATTGCATGCTAGGCACATAATCACACATCAAATCCACTGTACAAATTTACTAGAATATACAACTATGGCTATGGAGATATCAAAATATTCATGCAGGATTGGGATATGTATTTGTTTGAAACAAATGGTAAAATTCAATGAATGAGATCATTTTCATTTCATTTGTGGACCCCTGAAACAAATGGAAAATGCCCAAGAATGTAAACATTTTCTTTTCATTTGTTTATGTTTCTCATTAAAGTCTATGGCTTACTGCAAGGGTGGCCAACTCTGGTCCTCAAGAGCCATAAATAGGGCAGGTTTTCAGGATATCCACAGTGAATATGCATGCACTTCCTCCATTCTATGCAAATCTATTTTATTTTATTTATTTAAAAGTTTTTATATCCCACCTCTCTAGCTTATGGATATTCATTGTGGATATCCTGGAAACCTGGCCTGTTTGTGGCTCTTGAGGACTAGAGTTGGCCAACCCTGCCTATTGAAAAGTGCTGTAGTGAGACAGGTAACAACAGCAACCAACCAATGCCTGTGTGAGGTAGCAACTGGGCTGTTGCCAAGATGGGAGACCTAGGCAAGTATACAGGACAGATGACAAATCAAGGAGAAGCATTTTTTTAACTAGCCGACAGCTGGCAAATAGATCAAATGATAATGATATTGTCCAATTGAACGATATCAGCATGTACAAAGATTTTGGTGAAGAAGAATGCAGCATTGCCTGCCTTCTCAGTTTATTCTTTTATATTTTCTTCTTATACTGTATCATACCAAAAATCCATCAAGCCCAGTATCCTGTTTCCAAGTCACTAACTGGCAGGATCCCCATAGGTCAATAGATTCCATGTTGCTTATCCTAGGCATAAGCAGTGGATTTCCTTAAGTCCTTAATAATGGTATATGGTAGGGATGTGCATTCATTTCATGCATTTCATATGTTTCCTATACAAGCATGCAATATGAAACGTATGAAACGTATGAAACATATGAAACGAATGCACATCTGACTGACATATATTGGGAAACATATGAAACAAATTAAACGAATGAAACGAATGCATATCCCTAGTATATGAACTTTTTCTCCAGGACTTTGTCCAAATCTTTTTTAAACCCATCTACACTAACAGCTTTCACCATGTCCTCTGGCAATGAATTCCAGAGCTTAATTATATATTGAGTAAAAAAAATATTTTCTCCTATTTGTTTTAAATGTACTATTTAGTAACTTCATTGCATGTCCCCTAGTCTCTGTACTTTTTGAAAGAGTAACCGATACATTTTTTTTTGTGTGTGCAAAAGGAGTGATTCAGCAGTGCACACACATAAAGGTCCTGATTTTAAAAAACATTTACATGTTTAAAATTTGGTTTTACACATGTAAATGCACTTTACCCGTGTAAGTGGACTTTTGAAAATTGCTAAAATTTATGCCATTGAATTTTCCATAGGATATTCATATGTAAGTGCACTTAAATGTGTGAAGCACCACCACAACTCTTCTCCAGTCAGAGGATTTGATGTTGCTGCAGCACCAGCCCAGCTTGTCAGAAGAAAAAGCAGAAATAATAACAATGAGAAAAAAGGGAATCCTGCCTCTAAACAAAAAAGGCTTTTTTTGGCTGCAGAAAGCCAGGAGAGGAAGCTGGCTCATGCCATAAGAAATTATAATTGAGAGAAGAGTGTGCCACTGCTGCTCTTCCTCTCCCTCTTGATTTGGAGCAGGAGAAAAAGGCAAGATAGCTATCTGAGGGTGGTATTAGCAGGGCAAGGACAAGGACAAGGACAGGGGCAGCAGAAGTACAACACCCAAAACAAGCAGCACACTCCTCCATCACTGATTCTGAAATAATAGAAGCAGCATTTTGAAAAACTAATTCTGAGAAGGAATCATGTCCCAGATTCCCTGAATCAGAAGACATCAAAGAGCTAGTAGCTGAAGATAATTTTGGAGCTCCAGTCAGTAGCATCTTAGCCTTCAGTGAGGAGGTGGTGGAGGTAGATGATACCAATGGTGTTGAGAGCAACATCCAGGAGGAGCAGGCAGTACAGTTAGAGTGTGCCCAGCTAACATGTTGTCTCAATGGCAGGGTACATCATGAGCCCTCATCATTCAAGGACGTTACCAGAGTTAATGGAAAAGTTACTCTTCTTGAAAATCAATCTGATTTTCCTTGTGAGTTGCAGGATGACTGAAAGCACCTTAGACGTCTTTCTGCCATTCTGCCTTGTTATCACACCCCAGAATTTTCATCTTGGGGTTCTTCCATTTATGTTATATCTTAGGGTCCTGCTGTCTCTCTGCCTTACTGTCATACCCCAGACTATACTATGGATATCTTGCTGCCCCTCTGCTTTGCTGCTATACTCATTGTGATTGAAAGTCTTGTTATCACCGTGTCTTGATGCCATATCCACGATGGACCGTCTTGGGTGACTTGCTACCACTAGATTCTGTCCCTTATTTCTTTATTTTAAAATTCTTATAAACCGCAGTCTACGATATCAAACAATGGAGTTTACAAGATACATACATAATAAAAGACAAAATTTAAACAGAAAAAGTAGCAATCACGAAACTTGTTACTCCTGCAGGAACAATACAAATTTACCTGGAATTGAGGTCAAACAGACATCTTCCATTAGGCACAGTTCAATAGTGGTCATGCTGAATATTAAGTACTGAAGGCCTGTTTAAACAACCAAAGTTTTGAGGTCCCTTTTATATCTGTGGTTATTTGTAAGATCTCTTTGGCCCAGCTATAGTAAATGTGTGGTCCCTTTTTTTTTTTTTTTTAATTTTTTATTTATGCCATATTTCAATAACAATAAGAAAACAAATTAAAGATACATTAATAAATCATATACAGATAACAATCTCCATAACATTAAGAAATAAGTACTTAGTATCAACATAATTTTAAGCTGTAATCCACTAGGTCAGGAGATTTAATTTGAGGAAAACTGAGCGGAATTAAGGAAACTTAACAATTGAAAAAAAATAAGGTAGCATCTAAACTTTCCTTTTATGCCTCTAAACCCATAGCCAAAGTATCTTGGGCCCGTGAATCCAAATATACTCTTAATTGGGTAATATCATAAAAAATAAATTTCTGATTTTGACACATAACTTCACATTTACACGGGAACCTAACGAGCATTTTTCCTCCCATTCGTTCCACCTCATTTTTCATTTCAAGGAATTTCTTCCTTCTTATCTGTGTTTGACGTGATAAGTCTGGGTAAATCCATATGGGAGCCCCGTGAAATTTCTCTAACCTATTTCTCATAAATATGCGTAGTACTGCATCTCTATCAGCGGGAAATACGAAGGATATATGCAAAGTAGCTCTAGTTGTAATTTCTGTTTCTAGGGATGACTCAATCAATTCTGAAATATTCAATTGTGGTTCTATGGTCTTATTCTCAGGGTTTACACCCTTCTGCTTTCTTTCCACATAGTATATTTTTGTAATGGGAGGAATAGCATTTTCTGGCATTTTTAATACATTACTAAGGTATTCTTTAAACATGTCTCTCGGTGTAATCATGTCATGTTTTGGGAAGTTGAGAACTCTCAAGTTCAAATAGCGCAATGAATTTTCAATTGTCTCTAATTTTTATCATATACAATTTCTATTTTTGATATTTTTTGAGAACAACCCTGTAATTCATTTATCCTCCTCTTCATATCTTGTTGTTTTTCATCAATTCTTGTTGTCACAGTCTCAATTTTCATAAAGCGTTGATTTGTTAACTCAGTTGATTTAGTCAAATTTACTATAGCTGCTTCCAGCGATTTTAAGGCTGTCCAAATAGAGCTCATTGTTATTTCCTCTGTTTCTCCTATTAATACTTGATTACCCTCAGAGATTATGGATCCAGTTTGGCCCTTTTTGGCCATGTCTCCTTCTCCTCCTATTTCAAGGAAGGAATCAGGTAATTCATTACTCAAAGAAAAAAACTGTGGAGGAGGAGGAGTCTTAAGGGCCCCTGGTGTTAAAGATGTTTCGGCCAGGGGACTTACCACCCGCTCCTTGGCAGTTTCCCCAGCGGCCATATCCACCGGCTCTTTTACAGATGCTGGTGAGTAGAAAGATGATATCTGTGTTTGGGTAGGCATAGGATTGGGAGATGAGGTTATTACCTCCCTAATCCTAGCCTTCCTCTTAGTGTGAGGCATGCACTTCACAGATAATAAATCACAGTTTCTCACACTTTCCACACCTCACTTCCTTATTTATTTTACTATTCTCCTAGTGGAGTGTGGTCCCTTTTAATGTCCAGTCTTGCCACCTTCAACACAGGAATGTCCAACAAGTTCTTCTTGGCTGAGTGTAATTACTGAGAAGGCTTGTATATACGTAGTGAAATACTTAGCCAAAGTGCAGGGTCATTATGCAATACATTGAAAATTGTGGTTAAAACTCTGATGTGTACTTGGAAAGCAAAAGGAAGCCAATGTAATTAGAAAAGTACAGGTGTTATTTGATCTCTTAACCAGGTATTTGTTAAAATATGGGCAGCAGAGTTCTGAATTAATTGTGACAGACATAAAGTATTGGCTGAAAACCTAAATATATCAATTATTGTAGTCTAAATTTGTTAGTATTAGAGAACCGTATGGAAATCATGAGTCTCAAGTAATGGTTTTAGACGTTTTAGCAGTTGCACTTTGTAGAATGATGATTTTATGACAGACGATATGTGATGATGCAGGGATAATGATGAATCTAGAATTACTCCCAGATTCCTGGCTTTAAGTGCTATTGGTATGTTGAAACCTTCAAAATTCAGGGCTGTTGGGGGTTGCATTGGTTAGATTTGCTATGCTTGACATTGGCAATATTTCAGACTTTAATATTGAGTTTTAGCCTGTTGTGTGATAGCCATCTTATTACAGAACTTATGCATAGGGAGAAGGAACATAGGGAGAAGGTACAGAGAAGGGCTACCAAAATGATAAAGGCTACCAAAACGATAAGGGGAATGGAACAGCTCCCCTATGAGGAAAGACTAAAGAGGTTAGGACTTTTCAGCTTGGAGAAGAGACGGCTGAGGGGGGATATGATAGAGATGTTTAAAATCATGAGAGGTCTAGAACGGGTAGATGTGAATCGGTTATTTACTCTTTCGGATAGTAGAAAGACTAGGGGGCACTCCATGAAGTTAGCATGGGGCACATTTAAAACTAATCGGAGAAAGTTCTTTTTTACTCAATGCACAATTAAACTCTGGAATTTGTTGCCAGAGGATGTGGTTAGTGCAGTTAGTATAGCTGTGTTTAAAAAAGGATTGGATAAGTTCTTGGAGGAGAAGTCCATTACCTGCTATTAAGTTCACTTAGAGAATAGCCACTGCCATTAGCAATGGTAACATGGAATAGACTAGTTTTTGGGTACTTGCCAGGTTCTTATGGCCTGAATTGGCCACTGTTGGAACAGGATGCTGGGCTTGATGGACCCTTGGTCTGACCCAGTATGGCATGTTCTTATGTTCTTACGGTATGAAAAACTGAATGTCGTCAGCATAAATTTTGTAATGAACGCTGAAACAATCAAATTGTTGACATGACCTTGGAGATCGTGCTGCCACTCTTTCTTGTTGCTAACCTGCATCTTATTGGTGTTTCTGCCACTCAGCATTGCTGCCATACCACACACCCTACACTGTGGGGCGGCTACAATGCATTTCTTATGGTTGATGGCACTTTTGTGTTGCTTTGTCCCTCTATCAGTGCCTTGGGATTTTTCGGGCACCTCTGCTTCTTTGTTCCTCTTTTACAAGGCATCTTAGGATATTCATGCCACTCGTGGTGCCACTTTGCCACTTTCATGCTGTCTTCAGAGGTTTCATGCCACTATTGTTGATGCCATCATTGAACCCTTGGTGTATTCTTTCCTCGATTACTGCTGCCTTGCACCTCTCACAGTGTCTTGGAGAACTCTTGCCAGTGCAGTTATCCTTTTGCCCCTTTATGTGCCTTAGGTTATTCATTTCACTTTTGGTGCCACTTTCTACAGTCTTGGAGCCTTGCAATTCTCATCCCCCTTCTGATGATGCCTACCCAAGTTTAATTTGAATTGATTACAAAACTGCAATTTTAGAGCACAAAATATGCTGTGTTGCTTCCCTCATTGGCTTTAATGGAAACAAAAAATGAATGGAACAAATTTTTTTTGTTTGAAACAAATCCATTGAATAGAGTTGACCTACTAAATGAATAAACAAACTGAAATTAAAATATTGCACATTTCTACTAAAGGATAAGCTACTGCTCAAAAACTTTAGAAAGCATAATTCATTCACACAAACTGTTCATAGCACTAATACTAATGGGAACTGGAGTCCAGCATCCTTTCTCCAAAAGTGGCCATCCCAGATGTTTGGAAGAAGTTCACAACCGAACCTAATGGAGAGATCCATTCCTTGTTGTTTCTACCCAATCCCCAGTACTACGAAGTTGTGCTCCCCAAGCCTACCTGGTTAATAGATGTTCATTGACCTGGCCTCCAGAAACTTGTCCAAGCCCTTTTTTAATCCCAGTTATGCTAATAGCCTTAATAAATTCTCTGACAACAAATTCCTTAGGGGCTGATGTAATAAAGCCACACTGAGCCTACTGCAGGTTTTTATTTCAGTTTTAGCTGCTTTAATGAGCTGCTTTGCATGATATTGCATCACAGATGTTCATTAACTCAACATTTTAGTAAATCTGGTATGCAGCAAAGCTATGCATAGAACTATTTGTGAGAGGGGGAAGGGGACGTTACCTAAAATACACAAAATATCAACATTTCTGCAACTGGCACGTTTCAGGCTGTTTTGTGTGTTTTGTTTTGTTTGTTTACCTAAAATCATGCTTGCAAAATTGCTTTACACTTTAGTGCATCAGCCCACAAGATTCTTTGTGCATTTACTTGGATTGTACAGTATATGTAAGGGTAAGGTAATTGTAGTTTATAGATGGGGTGTACATTAGCACTTTTGGGCATTGCGCAAGTGCATTCTTGTGCCTTTCAGCTAAGGTTAACATTTTGGTTCACAATTCTGCCAGGAATTGTATCTTGATGAATCGTTAAAACAAATAAATAAAGCTGTAAGTTTAAAAAAATGCTTTGGAAGTGTAAAAATGTTTCCCATTCATAAAACTGGAATTACAGGACTGCGACAATTCTCCAGCTAAGACTTAAATCAGCCATCAGCAGAAGTAAATCTGTTTGTCTGAGGATTTCAGAATGCAGAGTATGCATTTGGGTGCTTGTCTCGGTCTTTGTGAAGGTGTTCGTGGATAGACTAGAGGTTGTTAATGGCGCATCCACCATGCTTCCTCCTCCATTGTATTCTGAATATCTTTTTCTCCTGCTTGTCTGTTTTTATTACAGTTGTTATTTAGGTTTCACTTCCTTGTCACCCTCCGGAGACCTAAAAGCATGCTGATGAACCATTCCCCTACTCATAACCGGGATGCTTACAAGTTACTTTGAAGCTAATGGTCTACTTTATATCATATCACCTGTTGAGTGGCCATGAATCGTGCCAGTCTCATTCAGCTACGGTAATTGGAAATGTCACTTCTTCTTAAACCACATCTGCATCAGTGTGGCTTTTATCTCTTGCTGTCATTTTTCTCTGGGAAACCCTGAGGAATATCTTCAATCTGGTCGGTGACCCAGAATATTGTGGGCCTGCTGCCTCAGCTGCAGGGAGTACCTTCTGAAGTACTGTCAACACCGTTCACACTGATCATCAAAATCCAGCCATCTGCTCTTCAGTAAAGATCCTGCATGCTCGTCAATCACCAATTTACTTACTTTTATTTGAAAGGATTTATAACCCGCAGATCCAAAAAAACTAGTTCTCAGCGGGGTACAACATACAAATAATACAAAAACACTGCAAAACAGGTAGGACTAACTTTCCAACAACTCCAGGTGGCCCCCATATATGTGCCTATGGCTCTGCATAGATTGTGGAATCTTCGTGGATGTGTCCGTGCAGCTTCTAAATACGTGTATCAATGATGCCAAAACTACATGCGCACTATTTAATTTTGTGCACAAATACATGCGTGCTTTGAAAAGTTTGCACACCTAGGAACTTGCATGCGCATATGTTTTCACGTCTACACACGCACATTTCTGGTTTTGTTGATGCAGGCCTATTCCACGATGGCCCTCCAGCAAGACAGCCAAATTTCACCGCCAGTGATGTGTTGAGGCCGGCATCCCTGGTGGTAAGAAAACATACTTTTTCCTGTCCAGGAGGTCAGGCCGGACAACAGCAGGATTAAGAAGGCCTGGAGGAGCCTGCAGGCCAAATACAATAAAGTGGAGGAAATTTGTTAAAAAAAATTCCACCAGTGAAAGATTCTCTCTTCGCAGTTCCTAACTGTCCCTAAATCACGCTGGGGACAACTTTGAATTGGTCTCAAGTATTGAGGTCCAACAGATACTTGCCAAACTAAACACATCGTTTTGCTCTTTAAACCCTCTCCAAATAGGTTCCTTGAAAACAATTAGGGAGGATATAGCTGCAGTTGTAGCCAGTCTTGTGAATTTATCTTTATCTCAAGGCCTTTGCATAGATTCATTAAAAATAGCTACTTAAAAGTCTAATGCTGATCCCTCTGTATTTTCTAATTATTGGCTTATTTCAAATTTATCATTCCTGGCCAAGGAGTTTGAAAATATAGTACTAAAACGACTAAATGACTATTTAGAATTCAATTGTCTATTTGGGTTTAGAAAAAAAAAACACTGCAGAGAAACTGTACTACTATCAATGTCATATGCTTTGTTTCGGGATTTTGATAGGGGGCAGGATTATGTCTTGGTTATGTTAGATATAACCATGGAATTCAATACAATTGATCACAAAATACGTCTCAAAAGATCTGAGGAATTTGGGATTGCTGAATTACTTTTTAAAGTGGCTTTGTTCTTTGTTATCTCATTGTAGACAGTAGATTCAGATAGCTAATGAAACTTCAGACTGGTTCTCGTTTATTACTGGAGTCCCTCAGGGATTGGCTCTTTCAGCCTCTTTATTTAATCTGTACATGGCCCCATTATGCGAGCTCCTGGGTGGCCTGGCCTTCCAACTTCCACATATACGCGGATGATATACAATTTTCCTCCCGGTCTGCATCACACTTTTATCTCTATTCAGACAGCTTGGAATTTATTTAACGGCGATTCAGAAGTGGTTCTTCCATAACAGATTGCTGTTAAACGTCTTGAAGTCTGAAATTATGTATTTGCTCCATTCCCCAGCCTTACATTTTGAGGGACATGAAATAGTGCTTTCTCTTAGCAGCTGGGTTCCAGCCTGGTTAAGGTAGAGCACATCTCATAGAAATAGGGCGCTGTATTCCCATAGGATGTGCTCCACCTTAAATCAGGGAGGAAAACCAGATGCTTGCTGGGACAGGGAGTCGGGAAGGGATCTGGTCTAAATGGGAGGATATATGGGGAGGGGATGAGTCTTGAGAGGTGGTTGCCCTTGGTGAGGTGGAGGGTCCAAGACTATTTCTGGGTTGGGGGAAGGTTTCCCCTTGAGGGGAGAAAGGAAGGACATCTTCCATGCTTGCTGGCCCTTTAATTTGGGGCCAGCTATGTCTAGGAATTTTGACATGCAGCATGCATGCTATAAATTAAACATCCTGTCCAAAGTAGGTCTTAAATTTTAGGTCTTCATGGACATGAACAACAAAAAAAAGAAAACCAACTGTGAAAGACAGCATACACAATTTCACATGCAAATACCAAACCCTATTTTGCATAGAACATTCCTTCCTTTAAAAGTGGGTATCTGCTCATTTTTGCATGTTCCTATTAATGTGTCAGGGGACCAGTTTAGCATGTATAGTGAGTATGCACTCTTTTTGGTGCATTTAACTAGCCTTATATATATATATGTATTATAGAATTACATGATGTACTTGCCCGTTACTAAATTAGCTTGTCAGAAAGTGAACAGAATAGAAATGTGGAGAAATCACTTGTAAGCTGCAGCTCAGTGCTGAGCACATACTGATGATGTCATTCACCACCATGGCAGACTGGACTGTCAGCACCGCATGGCATTTCTAGTGTTTTGGTTACTATGGATACGCAGACAGTCGGCTGAAACCGGTGAGAGCAGAAAGATTCAGCTCCCATGACAGTGGCACTGCTAGGTACTTACAAGCCTAGGCGGCTGGTGATCCATTTATCTGGGGAGACTGAAGGGGTGAGCGGGGGAAGGGGGCTGCACAGATTTTCATTTTTCCTCCTCCCAAAGAATTTCTTTCTTCTTAACTTTCTATCTCGCATATTAACGTAGTTTCCAACCTTGGATGTCTCTGGCTTGGTTTTCTGACCCAGTCTCCTTTTTCTCACTCTCTGCCCTTGTCTCCTCCATTTTGGGGGTTTTCTCTCTCTTGGTGTCCTCCTGCTTCTTTTTCTTTTCTATTTCAGTTCTGTTTCTTCTTGTTTTTATCTCTTTCTTTCACAGCAAATACTTTAATACTATCACTTCCTTCTTTTTACTTCTTGTCTCTTCTTCCTCTCTTCTCCATTTTCCACCTCTTTCTCTTGCATTATTACCCTCTCTGCCCCTCCTCCCTTCCAATCCAGGGTCCTCTCCTCCAGTTCCTGACATCTCTCTTCCTCTCTTCTCCCCCTTTCTCTTCCTCCTCTCCCATTTACCCTTCCCCATCCCTTACTTCTGCTGTCCAAGTTCCCATCCTTAATCTCCCCTCTCGCTTCTCTCTATATTCTTCCTCTTAGCTCTTCCCTCTTTCTCGTTTTCTCACACAGACTCTCCGTCTTGCTCTCTCCTCTCACCGCATTCCCGTACACTAACGCTCTTGCTTTTCCCCCACACCACACTCACAACAATCTGTTGCTCTCTTTTCCCACTCTTTCTCCCTCCACTAGCTTGCCACTATCTTCCCATCCTTACATTCCCCTCTCACTTTCCTACATACACATGCATGCATTTACATTTGTTCCCCCACAATCTTGATTTCCCCTTCACTCACACACACATACACTTGTTCTCACTGCCATAGCCACCCTTCATCTATCCTTTCTCTACTCCCCTACACACTCACAGTCTTGCTCACTGACTGTTGATATCTCACTTTACTCACACACAATCTTTCTCTCTCTCCTCTTTCTGCCCCTACCATCACAATCACACACACACGCACAATCTCTTTCTCTCTCTCCTCTTTCTGCCCATCACAATCATACACACACGCACAATCTTTCTCTCTCCTCTCTGTGCTCCAGCGAACGCCCACACATACGCACTCTCTTTCTCTCTCTCCTCTCTGTGCACCTGTGACACCCCCCACACACACACACACAATCTCTAGCTTTCTTTCCTTGCTGTGACCCTACCCTCACACTCTCTTGTTCTCTTCCAGTAGACTCTGTAGGAGCTGGAGACTGTTTCCCCACCTCTTACTGCTAATTGGCTTAATTCTACTGGCCGGAAGGAATCTAAGGCAGAAAATTAGCATCCACAGCAGCAAACATCTGCCTCAGCCTCCATTCTAGTGCCTGCCATGTTCTCATCTTAAAATGAGGAAAAGGGCAGCCAGATTAGGAAGAAATATGCAGCTCCATATTCAGAAGCATTTAGATGGATAACTCAGAAGTTATCTGGTTAAATGAATATTTGGACACTTAGTCGGCTACCTGGCTATCTTATTAACTCACTAACTTTTACCATGATAACTTAGGAGCATTCTGGAGGTGTTTTGGAGAGGAGTTACGTTAGCCAGCCAAGTAATCTGGCTAATTTCGATATTCAGAGATGGATGGATAACTTATCCGGCTAAGTGTGGTTGGGCCAAAGAACTGTCCTAAAGTTAGCTGGATAAGCTTATCCAGCTAACTTTGCTATCCAGTGACTGAATATGCACCACGTGATTTTCAGGACTGGAATTCTTGACTTTGGGAAGACTTAACCTCCCCAAGCCTCTTATAGTGGAGCCTTTGCTTAAAAGATTTGTGTCTGCAAAAGAATGAGGGAAGTAGCTCCTCCAGATAACCCCAGGGACAAGAAAAGAATGACAAAAAGCATGTCTTTAGCACAGAAATACTATGAACTGGTTCCTTATTTTATAAGATTATTAATTTTAGTAGTGTCCACCTTGGCAATATTTATTTAGCCACTGAATGGTGTCCAACTAGGGTACTAAGGTTTTCAAAATTTTGGTAGCCAGCAACATTTTCTAATCAACTGCTATAATAAGGTATTGAAAATGTCTAATTTAAATTGAAGATCAGGGCTCATCAATTATTACACATGTGCAGGGCAATTTTGAAAGTCATTTATCTGTGTAAATATTGATCTACTTGCATAAAGTGGCTAAAAATTGCTCTTACTCAGTCTAACTAAAAGTGAGGGCAAGGTTTCATAGCATTCATATCTAAACCCCCAATTTGCTGGGGGGGGGGGGGGGGGGGTAATGACACTCGATACCAGGTTTCAGTCTTAACTCAGTCCTGAAACCTTGGCATGGATTCTCCAAAAGGGGGATTAAAGCCATGCTGGTACTCGTTTGTTCTTCCTTTGAACTTTTTTAGTGCATGAAATACATTTTATCTGGGCTTCCAAAATGGTATATTTAAACAATGTCCATGCCTTATGTTATGATTTGTGGGTTTTGTGGGCCACACCGCCGGGAAGCGAGGTCTGGTACAGCAGGAGCTCTGGGAGAGAATCTGTGGGGAAGTCCCGAGGAGCGGGGTGAGAGCACAGCAATGAGGGACTCCACAGGAAGCTGGTAGGCTGGAGAGCAGTACCTGGGTGGAGACCTCCAAGAGGGTGGCATTAGGTAGGCCCGAGGAGCGGGAAGCATGAGGCAAAGAGCACCGGAGGTATACTGCTGAGGCAACCCCGGGAGGAGGAGCTGCATAGCGAGGGAGGTACTGATGCGATGACGTAGGCTACCCCATGGAGCGGGGAAGCCCGAGTCGGATCTCCAAGTGATGAAGTAGCTATCCCGAGGAGCAGGGAAGTACCAGCTAACACCGGCGTTGAACATAGTCACTGCCCCAAGGAGCGGGGAAGCACAGACAGTCTCTGGAGTAGAATGTAGGCACTGCCCCGAGGAGCGGAGAAGCACGGACAGTCTGTGGAGTAGAACATAGGCACTGCCCAGAGGAGCGGAGAAGCATGGACAGTCTCTGGAGTAGAACGTAGGCACTGCCCCGAGGAGCGGGGAAGCATAGAGATAGTCTCCCAAGTGGCGAGGACGTCTCAGCGGCAATCCCGAGGTGCGGGGAGCCGGAGGACAGAGTTCCTGGAAGATGCAGGGCTAGCCCGAGGAGCGGGGGAAACCAGGAGACCAAGTCTCCGGAGAGAGCGCACACAGGTCCGAGAAGCCAGGGTCCAGTCCAAGAAGGGTCCGAGACAGCCACAACGGTCAGAGGAGACAGGAGCTAGTAGAGTAGCGATGGAACTCGTTGCCAAGTCAGCTAGCAGGGGGCGAAGGCGGTGCTTAAGACCCCAGATCCAATGATGTCATCAATCAGGAATGCCCCTGAGGTAACGCTATAGCAACTTCAAAAGAGGGTGCAGTGGCGCGCGTGAGTGCCCAGAGTTGACGTAGATGGTGGTGGTGTCCTGGCCGCCATGAAGGCCCATGAGATACACGGCGGTAGAGGCTGGCTTCTGCCGCGAGCAGGCCCAGAGAGGGAAGTCCTTTAATCTTTACAACCACTCCTTTGAGTTTTTTCTAATTTCTTCATTCTCTTATAGTATTCCTTTAGTTATATGCAACTGAAGTATTTTTATTTAATGTCTTCCCTCCATTGATTAAGTCAAACTGATTGCCAGTTTTACATGCACAGTCAGACGTACGAACACAGTACACATCAGTGTAAAGTGTATTGTGTTGTTTGTACGTCTGACTGTGCATGTAAAACTGGCCCCAAAACCCTAGTCCACCTCCAAAACCTCACCTCAAGTTACTAGATTACTATCCTAATTGAAAGAATAAACAATATTTTTTTTTGTTTGAAATGAACCAAATGAATTTCGATGACCTACAAAATGAATAAACAAATCAAAATGAAAATTTTGCCTCTGCACATCTGTATTGTATAACTATTGGAGTTAAGGAAAACCTCTTCCAATACAGACAGAAGCGTCCTTTCTGAATTATTTCACAATTGTTTCCTTAATAATAGATTACTTCCTACAACAGGATCATTAACATGCTGTGAAAGGTTATTTATATATGATTGCACCTCGGCTTCTGCTTGGTCATGGAAGATTTAGTTAAGTACTGGAACTTGCTGGGTGACTGACTAACTAGGAAGTGGGAGTGGAACGAACCAAGCTGATTGCTATAACTGTGCACTGTTATATTAGAATATTAATGCTACCTTTACTCTCAGACTTCTGAATATGTCTGTGGAGGGCGCTTTGCATGCTGTGTGATGTTTAATTGATGTGCAGAGCAGAAAGGTTAATGGCTTGTGAGCAGGGGTTTATTTTCTAAATGGGGATAGCACTTTCAGTTGTCTGATACAGTCCCAATTCTAGTTTCCAGAAATCACTGTCAGCTTTCCAGCTGACCTCTTCTGAGAACAAAACTCTAGAGTTTCCTATCAAAATGCCAGCAAATCAGAGACAAGAGAAAAGCAGGACATTTTTCATTCTATTCAAAAAAGAAAGCTCATGTGCATATACTGTACATCGTCAGATTCAACAAATTCTGCCCAAATGCCCGGGAGTCCGGAGACTAGTTATGTGCTGCACAAAGTATGACCGATAGATGCTTTTCTAATGCAATTCTATGTGCCTATAAAAAAGCAAAGAAGATTATTATTGGGGAGAATGACAATAAAATAAAAAAACAGATGAATAAAACACTTGGCAGAATAACACATATAAGAACCTTCACTGGCTCCCATCAATCAGAGAATCTTCTATAAAACCTTAACTATAATCCACAAAGCCATCAAAAACTCTTCTCCAATTGAACTCACCATCCCTTTACAACTACACACCTCTTCCCGTCCAACGAGGCTAGCCCAGAGAGGCACGCTAAAGGCCCATCCGCTCAAAACTTCACTTAGTAAAAGAACTCTTTCCACCGCTGGACCTAAACTCTGGAACTCTCTCCCTCCTGACCTGAGATTGGAACAATCGACTCCCACCTTTAAAAAGAGACTCAAGACTTGGTTGTTTAATCAAGCATTCTCCTAATCCCAATAACTATTCTGAACTTTTCAATATTCGACCTCAGGCCCGACTCTGTCAATTCCGAACATATATTCTCCTATATTATATTGTATTTAAATTGTACTTTCCTTGCTCCGTTGAAGTTATTTATTGCTCTCATTAAGTTATTTTATTTATTTCCAAGTTAAATCTTCCCTGTTCTCTGTAAGACATTATTCTACATTCTGTCAATTTTATTGTTACAATGTAAACCGAATTGATTAGCAACTTTGTTGCTAGAACTTCGGTATATAAAACTGTTAAATAAATAAATAAATAAGATGCAATAATTTGAGATTATGATTGGTATAACTCTATAAATGTATTAGCACACCTAAGATGAGATTTACTGTTTAATGCTTAACACATCGGACCCTTAGCACTGAAAGTGCACATGCAAATAGTAGTCATACCACCCAGACGCCTTGGGGTAAAGGCTCTCCCGCTTCAGTGGTACGGTGGCAATAGTAAGTAATAGGGATGTGCAGCAGGGATGGATTCGTCCCATTCGGTATTCGTATTTGTCGGGACCCAAATCCGTTGCATCCATTCTCGGGGGACCCCGATCCGTTCATTAGTTACATATGTGTTCGTTTCCCAAAAAAAACCCCATCCCAACCCTTTAAATTTAATTAACTACAACCCCCACCCTCCTGACCCCCCCCCCCAAAGACTTGCCAAAAGTCCCTAGTGGTCCAGCGGGGGTCCTGGAGCGATCTCCTGCACTCGGGCTGTCGGCTGCCAGTATTCAAAATGGCGCCGATAGCCTTTGCCCTCACTATGTGACAGGGACTACCGGTGCCATTGGTCAGCCCCTGTCACATGGTAGGAGCTAGTCCCTGGGACATAGTAAGGGCAAAGGCTATCGGTGCCATTTTGAATACCGGCAGCCGACGGCCTGAGTGAAGGAGATCGCTCCAGGACCCCCGCTGGACCACTAGGGACTTTTGGCAAGTCTTGGGGGGGTCAGGAGGGTGGGGGATTGTAGTTAATTACATTTAAAGGGTTGGGATGGGGTTTTTTTTTTGAGAAAAGAATACATATGTAACTAATGTCAAGCTTTCACCTGTTCCTAGACCAGCATTACTGTTACAAAATCTAATCTAGCATTTCGTTTGCAAAACCTAGACAAGCATTAAGTTCACATAAACATGTCATAGTTTAGAGGTAGGCCATTCAAGCCTCCCCACACACTTATCGGTATTTAGTAATTATTATTGTATTATCCCCCTCTTCATTTCCAATTCCCAGTTGTATTCCCTTGTTTTACTGTAACTTTATACTTCTATTAACGGTCTCATGTTAATTGTTACTGTTATTGTTAAGATCTTTGTTCCCTGTAAACCGAGTTGATTTGATTTGTCTCAAGAAAGTCGGTATAAAAAAGCTCTAAATAAATAAATAAATAATTAATGAACGGATCGGGGTCCCCCGAGAATGGATGCAATGGATTTGGGTCCCAACGAATGCGAATACCGAATGGGACGAATCCGTCCCTGCTGCACATCCCTATTACTTGCTATTGCCACCGTACCACTGAAGCGGGAGAGTCATTACCCCAAAGCGTCTGGGTGGTATGACTACTATTTGCATGTGCACTTTCAATGCTAAGGGTCCAATGTGTTAAGCATTAAACAGTAAATCTCATCTTAGGTTTGCTAATACATTTATAGTGTTATGCCAATCATAATCTCAAATTTTTGCATCTTATATGTGTTATTCTGCAAGTGTTTTATTCATCTGTTTTTTTATTTTATTGTCATTCTCCCCATTAATAATGTCAAGTCTTCAGGGAGTCAGGAGGGTGGGGGTTTATTCGTTAGTGATACGTTGTATTCGTGGGGGTTCGCCATATGTTTCATGACCCCCACAAATACAACGAATATGGCATATACGTTGCGGATTGCCAATACGTTGCAAACGAATGCACACCCCTAGTAAGTAAGGGGTTTCTGTTGCCAGGGAGTGAGTCACTGTAAGATGTTACCCAAAGGGAAGACTGTTCTTCCACCTGGCTCTTCTCAAAGGATAGAAGGGACTGAACCCTTCCAGGCAGTCTCCCAGGGATGGATAAGGATAGAAGGGACTGAACCCTTCCAGGCAGTCTCCCAGGGATAGATAAGGATAGAAGGGACTGAACCCTTCCAGGCAGTCTCCCAGGGATAGATAAGGATAGAAGGGACTGAACCCTTCCAGGCAGTCTCCCAGGGATAGATAAGGATAGAAGGGACTGAACCCTTCCAGGCAGTCTGCCAGGGATAGATAAGGATAGAAGGGACTGAACCCTTCCAGGCAGTCTGCCAGGGATAGATAAGGATAGAAGGGACTGAACCCTTCCAGGCAGTCTCCCAGGGATGGATAAGGATAGAAGGGACTGAACCCTTCCAGGCAGTCTCCCAGGGATAGATAAGGATAGAAGGGACTGAACCCTTCCAGGCAGTCTCCCAGGGATAGATAAGGATAGAAGGGACTGAACCCTTCCAGGCAGTCTCCCAGGGATAGATAAGGATAGAAGGGACTGAACCCTTCCAGGCAGTCTCCCAGGGATAGATAAGGATAGAAGGGACTGAACCCTTCCAGGCAGTCTGCCAGGGATAGATAAGGATAGAAGGGACTGAACCCTTCCAGGCAGTCTCCCAGGGATAGATAAGGATAGAAGGGACTGAACCCTTCCAGGCAGTCTCCCAGGGATAGATAAGGATAGAAGGGACTGAACCCTTCCAGGCAGTCTGCCAGGGATAGATAAGGATAGAAGGGACTGAACCCTTCCAGGCAGTCTCCCAGGGATAGATAAGGATAGAAGGGACTGAACCCTTCCAGGCAGTCTCCCAGGGATGGATAAGGATAGAAGGGACTGAACCCTTCCAGGCAGTCTCCCAGGGATAGATAAGGATAGAAGGGACTGAACCCTTCCAGGCAGTCTCCCAGGGATGGATAAGGATAGAAGGGACTGAACCCTTCCAGGCAGTCTCCCAGGGATGGATAAGGATAGAAGGGACTGAACCCTTCCAGGCAGTCTCCCAGGGATGGATAAGGATAGAAGGGACTGAACCCTTCCAGGCAGTCTCCCAGGGATGGATAAGGATAGAAGGGACTGAACCCTTCCAGGCAGTCTCCCAGGGATGGATAAGGATAGAAGGGACTGAACCCTTCCAGGCAGTCTCCCAGGGATAGAGAGGGACAGAGTCTTGAAAGCAATAATCAGATGGATTACAACTGCTTTAATAACAACTTTAGGTGTTCAGTTTTATTTGTAACACCCTGAAAATATCTGCAGAATTAACACCACATTTGCATTAACAAATATCAACATCAACATTTATCACTGTTCTCTTTTGCTTGTAGAGGTACTAATATAAACCTAAGTAAGAAAATACAAGAACCGGCTCTTTTAACTAGTTGGAATTCTCATCAGTTAAGTATTTGATACTGAAAGAAACTTTACTTTCTCTAAATATACTGGTTTCACTACCTACCTTTAAAGAACTTGAGTCTTTGATTACAGCCTTTGTTTTCCAGGTGCTGTATAATATGGCTGTTTCTTAGGTAAATAGTATTGAACCGTTGGCTCTCCTGTTTGTCTCACTGTATTTCTCTTCACTTTTTCCCTTAAGTATGCAAGTAACTGTCTTCTTTGTTTGCGAAATCTGTACCACTCTGTAGGTGTTCTCTCTCTCTCCTTTTTTGGTGTTATTGCCTCAGAATTAGTGGGTGCTGTTACCTCAATCTCCCTCTCTCTTGCACACTGTTTCAGGCTGTGCTAGCATTTCATTTCCAATTCGGTGGTCTAGCTAGACTGTGTATTAGTTTTGCGATGTATATACTTAGCTGGATCCACTGATTTCTCTCTGGTCTTCATCCCCTCCACCAGAGTTGATCCACTGTGCTGGGGCCACAGTTTAAGGACCTGAATAGGATCCTTCTCCATGATCTGTGTGGGGAGGGCCACTTCTTGGATTGCTTCTGCACCTAAGCTTTACCTACGACAATAGAGTGCTTCACCAATACTCTATCCTGCTTATCTTCTGAAGATGTACTAGACAGGGGTTCCCTTTAAGGTAGGTTTTAAAAGTCTTGCGTGTGCAAAAACAGCCACATATGCATGTACGTGGGCTGAGTGGGAGCTATGCAAATTTTTAATAACTGGGAAGCGCTCGTGTACATTGAGGTATGCGTGCCCAGAAAAGGGGGCACTTTGATTCGGGGGTGAGTTTTCGGGAGGTGGGTTGGGTTTAGGGGAGTGTTGTTACAGACACATTCAGAGGTATCCATTGTAAAATTCGCATGATTAAAGAATTTTAGACCTTATAAATGATGAAAAGAAGTTGATTTGGACAATGCAGCTAGCAGAGACTGCAGGGTACAAATCATCTCTTTTGAGAATTTTCATCACTTATAAGGTCAAAAATTCTTTAATGATGTGAATTTTACAATGGATACCTCTGAATGTGTCTGTAACAAGACTCCCCTAAACCCAACCCACCTCCCGAAAACTGACCCCGAATCAAAGTGCCCCTTTACAATGGTCCATATATAGGGGTAGATTTTCAAATGTACGCACGCTACCCGGCGCGCACACATGCACACATGTTTTATAACTTGCGCGCGCAAGTTATAAAATCGGGGGTCGGTGCACGCAAGGGGGTGCACCTTGCACGCGCCGACGCCCGCGGGCTTCCCCGTTCCCTCCCTGGCCGCTCTGAAATCGGAGCGGCCAGGGAGGGAACTTCCCTTCCCCCTAACCTAACCTTCCCACCCCTTCCATTAATGGCCATTAATCAATTATACTTAGGGAATAGCCACTGCTATTAATTGCATCAGTAGCATGAGATCTTCTTAGTGTTTGGGTAATTGCCAGGTTCTTGTGGCCTGGTTTGGCCTCTGTTGGAAAAAGGATGCTGGGCTTGATGGACCCTTGGTCTGACCCAGCATGGCAATTTCTTATGTTCCCCTAATCTCCCCCCCCCCCCCCCCCCAAAAATGTTTTATCAAACGTTTGTGCCTGCCTGAAGGCAGGCGCAGTTTGCGCACACCGGCATTAGCAACAGCCTTGATGGACTTACTTCTACCTGAGGAAAGCAGGAGTTTACTCATTCATACCGTATATTATTATTCTACACTGACATTTTAAAGAGCTCTTGAGACATTTGGAGAAGCATCCAAAGTTAAAATATCAGTGGCTAGATTTTAGATATACTCAGCTGGCACAATACTCTCCATCCAAGAAAGTCTGCGAAATACAAATAGGTGAATGATTTTGAAAAAAACTGTGCTCTTTGGGGATCTATATGAAGCACCAAGTGCTAGAGCAAAACTCAGAAGCTTGTGTTGAAAACTGTTAATGTAAAGGTGAAATTCAGATCCAAACCAATAAGGGTAAACTGAATGGCATCATATATTGTACTGCTGAATTGATTACTCTTATTATTGTAATAGAAGTTCTGCACTGGTTTTGTGGCTTATATGCTGTTAAATTAATTGTTGTTCTGTTTGCATTTGTGTATGCGTTAACCTCTTACTGAATAGCTTCTAATACAGATTTGGTTCCTGCAATAATAAAAGTACTGTGGTTTTATCCCAGTGTTTGCTGGTTGTTGGGCACAGTTCCCCTCGGGGGAATCAATTCCTATACAGGCCACACCTTTGGGTGAGAGTGCATATTAAACTAATATTTAAAGCCAAAACCAATCTATGCTATAATATACATTTCATGTAAACCATCATAATAAAATACATTTTAAATGAATATTTTCCAAATTGTGTTTAAAAATTATAAACATAAGACATTTGGAGTTTGAGCAATTTCTATTAACAAAATGTTTTTTGATATGAAGCCAGTATAAATTCAATCAAGTAATATAATAACATATCATAGTAACATAGTAATGATGGCAGATAAAGACCAAATGGTCCTTTCAGTCTGCCCTGCAAATATGCTTATGGTAGTAACTGCTGCTCCATGCAAGTTACCTCCATGCATTTTGTTAAGGGTAATATCTGTCATTCCATGAAGGGTACCCTCTGTGATTATATACAATATACAACTTGCTACTGGCTACAATCAAAATTCCACAACTAAATTCATGCTTTTGAGCAAGAATGGAAAGCCAGCCATATTTCCTGTTTGCAAGCTTCCAATAATGATATCTCTAAAGAAATAAATCTAACAGTAGGTTGAACAGTCTTCTCTGGTCTGCTTTACTTGGTAGCAAACACTGAAAGTGCTTTTCTAGAAAATATCAGTGGTTGATGCAATGTTTATGTCATAATGATTTTAGTAGAGATCTATCACCATCTACAGTTGGAGGACTACACCATCTCAACTTACCTCTTATTTTTTGTGCATTTCTAGTCTGTCTAACAATATATTTGTGTTCCACTGACATGTTTTAACCTCACATTTAGAGGTAAATATTTAAAAGTCATTTAGATTGACAATTTAAAAGTATTCGTTTAAATGGATAGTTTTGATATATTCAGCCTCTTATCCGGGCTAAAATATAGCCAGATGCATGCCGGAGACGTAACAGGAAGAAGCTACTTATCCAGCTCACTTGCCGGAACATTCGTCAAACCGCGATGTGCTGGTATCGCATGCGACAAGGCCCTACCGCATGTGATACCACCCGCGTAGGGGAAGGAGAGGAGCGTGGGAAGGGTTTGGGTGGAGTTATATCCCAGCAGCGCTGCGGGCGGTGATGTTTTCTGCATTATTGCCTGCAGCACCGCGGGAAATAACTACACCTTTTCCGTGGCACTATGGGTGCAAAACGGTGCGGCTCAGCCGCAACTGTGGCGAGCAAAAATGCACCGCCATGATGTGGCCGGCCGCGCAATTTTGCCCCCCCCCTCCCCCCCGCCAATTATTTTCAGGCGGCTCATCATTCTGCTATAAATTAATGCTTGACTCTTGAAATCTTCCAAATCCAAGCAAATGCGTCAGAGATGAAAGAACTGACTGACAAGTTCTTCTTTAAACTTCATGGGTACGCACTATCGAAATGAAGATAACTGAGTCCGTTGGCTTTCTATAAATGTAGCAGAATGATAAATCTAGGCCTTAGCCGGAAAAGTAGCAATATTCAAATTTATCCAGCTAAGGTATCCTGCTAACTTTAGACCTGCTATTGAGCAGGTCAAAAGATAGCTGGCTATCTTATCTGACTTACTTCAAACTTATCTTGGTATATTCAGCATCATGGCATCAACACTAAATATCCTGGCTTAGTTAGCTGGCTAAGTCTTATTTGGTTAACTTACTTATCATGTTGCCTGAAGAATTACTCTGTAAAAATGCCCAATATTCAAAAAAGGCTTAAAAACATGCATTTCACAGTGAGGTAGCTGAATAACAACACAAAAACAGCTGAAAGTCACCAGTATAAAATGCAGAGTTGCATAATTTTATTTTTTTTTTCTCATATTTAAGTATTATATTTGAATGACATTATAAACATATGATTGCGCTAACAATCATAACTGGTAACCACACCCATCCCCCATTTAGAATATATTATTGAACTATGTAACCGTATAATACTGGCACCTTTTGGATAATCTAGAAACCAAACCAAACATATGTGTGCCTATCTGTAAACCGTTGTGATGGTGCTCTACTAAACGACAGTATAGAAAAGTTTTTAAATAAATAAAATAAATAAATATCACATCTTAAGATTTAGTAGTGGAAGGAGGTAACTGTAATTACTACTTATCATGTATACAGCCCTACTAGGCACACACAATTAAGCAATAAACGCTTCATTGCGCACAGCTGAAACCTTCTACAAAGTTTTCAGCTTTGGGTCTATGTGTAAATCTTACAGCTAAGATCCTTTTACCAAATGTGAATACTGACACTATGCACTACAAGGAACTCAGTAGAAAGAATTGAGAGTGATTGGAGAAGAGACGACTGAGGGGGGATATGATAGAAGTGTTTAAAATCATGAGAGGTCTAGAACGGGTAGATGTGAATCGGTTATTTACTCTTTCGGATAGTAGAAAGACTAGAGGGCATTCCATGAAGTTAGCATGGGGCACATTTAAAACTAATCGGAGAAAGTTCTTTTTTACTCAACGCACAATTAAACTCTGGAATTTGTTGCCAGAGGATGTGGTTAGTGCAGTTAGTGTAGCTGTGTTTAAAAAAGGATTGGATAAGTTCTTGGAGGAGAAGTCCATTACCTGCTATTAAGTTCACTTAGAGAATAGCCACTGCCATTAGCAATGGTTACATGGAATAGACTTAGTTTTTGGGTACTTGCCAGGTTCTTATGGCCTGGATTGGCCACTGTTGGAAACAGGATGCTGGGCTTGATGGACCCTTGGTCTGACCCAGTATGACATTTTCTTATGTTCTTATGTTCCTATGTTATGATTGTGAAGAAAGAAGTAATTTATATTTGAAATTCAGGATGCTTTCTGAAGGCTGAAAAGCACGTGAGTATTCTGTCAGTTGCTTGGTTTATTAAAAAACGTACTTGAAATCACTGATCCATGCATTTATAATCTCAAAGATAAATTACTGTAACACTCTCTTCTTGGGGGGTCCTAATTCACAACTCAAGTGGCTGCAATTGCTCCAGAATACAGTTGCTAAGGTCATTTATGGTTTAAAGAAATTTGATCCACAATTCCATTTCTTCACATCAGAAAAGGAGCAGTTACAATTTATGAAATAAGATTTTTCTCTATCCACATCACTAATGAACATATTTGCTCATATTTTTTTACATTGCAGATTTTACCATAGAAACTATGGGACCCTTTTTCGAAAGCATTCCTGCCATTGGTTGAACTGTACATGTTGGATAATCTATAAAGCACTCTATGACCAAACAGCCTGCAAATCCTATCCTAAATATCAAATATTCCACTAAGAATAGGCATAGTGTAACTCCAAGTAGAAGGCGATCGTTCATACCACACTTAATTAAACATACAAATATCAAGAGTCCATTACATAATAGTCAAAATCTTGGGTGTCAGCAAGTCGGTGTGCATATAAGACCTCCTTAAATAGAAGGTTACACTTAGCCCAACAAGAGTGCAGACATAAACAAAGATGCACAAGTCAATTTTTAAAGCAAATTTTTGGCTGCAAATAAAAACACAATAGTCTGGGCAGTTTTTATAAATCATAAGACCATTGAGGAGGGGGGAGGGGGAGAGAGAGACTAGCCATAATGCCCTCGTACCAGGTAGGTATTTATACCCCTATATGAGGCCTACCTAGTCACTCAAGTTGAGGTTTAGGTATTAGTGTAGGGGATTAGGGGCCACTTTGACAATCAAAGTGAGACGTACGAACAGAACAATACGCTCTTGTGAAGATTTGATGACCTTTGGAGTGAGGAAACTCACACAAAGATGAGATTTGTGCAATGTTCTCTCAACCTAGCTCAATGGACTCTCATTGACCTCACAGAATTCACAAGAGATATGGCATTAATTTATCCAGTCAGAGAAAAAGGTCTAAGAAAGTCTCTCATAGCCCTGTCTAACAAACTGTGCCCTGGGTCCATGCACATCCAAGTTAATAACGTTGGTAAATGAAGGCCTCATAAGCTAGGCATCCAAAATTGTAAGTTCTTCCCTCAATGAGGGACTACTTTCTACAGATCTGAGAAAAGCAGTAGTGCAGATACAAATAAAATAAACAAACCTGGATCCAGATAAACCTGAAAAAGTACCACTTGATGTTTAATATCCCTTTCCTAGAGAAATTAATAGAACAAGTGGAACTGAATGACTGGCTAGCAGATAAAAACTGGATTGACTTGTATCAATCTGTTTTCAGAAAGAAAACAGTCCATTGCCCTGTTAGATGATCTTCAGAGATTTCAAGATAGAAGCCAGGCAGCAGTATGGGTGCTATTGGATTTCTCTGCAGCATTTGACATCATAGATTATAATATTTTGCTATCTCATTTAACAGAAATCAGTGTAAGTAGAAAGGTTCTAACCTGGTTCAATTCCTTTCTGGCAAATAGGCAACAGACACACATCAACACTCTGGATAATTTATTTATTTTATTTATTTATTTAGCATTTTTTATATACCGAGGTATAGCAGAGTTGCCTTCACTCCGGTTTACATACAGAAACAACATGTTACATAGAACGATGTATGAAGATTACAATTTAAAATTAACGATGATAAATACAACAGGAGAATGTATAACAAGATAACATAGGATAGAACCCTGAATAGATGTACATATATCTCATGAAGCATTGAAGGGCATCTGTGTCATTGTAACAGGGAGAATGAAAAAATGGCAGAATATATAAAAGAATTTTAGAGTCATTGAGTGCTATCTTTAAAGGATTGGCTGAGAAGCCAGGGTTTTAAGTCTTTTTTGAAGGATTTTAAGTTATCTTGATTGGTGAGGCAATGAGGAAGCGAGTTCCAGAGCTTAGGGCCGATGATGGAAAAGGCTCTGTTTCTGGTGGAGGATAATTTAGCCTGTGGAAGAGAGGGAATCACTAGATTAATTTTGCTGGCGGTTCGTGTAGTACGTTGGGAGCAATGGATGTGAATGATGTCATCAAAGGCGGAATAGTCGGCATTGTATATTGCTTTGTGGAGTATGGTGAGGACTTTGAATTCTGCTCTTTTTTCAATAGGGAGCCACTGTAATTGGTTGAGAACAGGTGTAATGTGATCAGCTTTTCTTGTACCTGTTAGAACTCTGGCTGCAGCATTCTGAAGGAGCTGCAAGGGTCTCAAGGAAGATTTTGGAAGGCCGATCAATAGGGAGTTGCAGTAATCCAAACCTGAAAAAATGAGGGCTTGAAGGACAGTTTTGAAATCATGGGGGTGGAGTAGGGGTTTTAGATGTTTAATTATTTGAAGTTTGTGAAAGCCTTCCTTTATTTTTGTGGAGATGTGTTTTTTATAGATTAGGTCACTGTCTAACCAAACACCCAGGTCTTTAACGCTCTCTTTGAGAAGGACGAGGGTCTTGTCAAAGTAGAAGGGTGGAATTGTTAAATGTCCAGGATATTTTTTGGCAATTAGGATACATTCTGTTTTGCTTGTATTTAGACATAATTTGAGATGAATTAGCAAGTTTCTGATAGTATCCAAGTGTGAGGCTGCTTTAGACATAGCATCTTCTATCGAGGAAGAAATAGGAATGAGTAATTGAATATCGTCTGCATACATGTAATACGTTATGTCAAGACTAGATAAGAGATGGCAAAGAGGGGTTAGGTAGATGTTGAATAGGATTGGTGAAAGTGCTGATCCTTGAGGCACACCTGTATCGAGGGGGACAGGAGAAGAAGAGCTATTGTTGTGAAAAACTTTGAAGTGTCTGTTACTGAGGAAGGATGAGAACCAACTGAGAGTTTTGCCAGCCAGCCCAATGGATTCTAGACATGAGATGAGAATTTTATGATCCACTGTGTCGAAGACAGCAGAGAGGTCTAAGAGAATCAGAAGGTATCCTTTTTTGTTGTCAAAGCCTCTTAGGATGGTATTGGAGAGTTTAAGGAGGAGGGTTTCAGTGCTGTGGTTTTTTCTGAAGCCGAATTGGGAAGGAGAAAGAATTTTATTATCGTCTAGATGGTCGTTGAGTTGTTTCAATGCCGCCTTCTCAATCATTTTTGCAAAGAAGGGTAAGTTGGAGATTGGGCGGTAGTTGTTTAGGTCTTCTGGATTGAGGTTTTTTTTCTTTAATAAAGGAGTGACGGTGGCAATTTTTAACTTGGGAGGCAGCTCGCCTTCCTCGAGCGATTTGTTGATGATTGCTGAAATTGTTGGGGCTAAAGGATAGGCAATTTCTTTAAGAACTCGGGTGGGAATGGTGTCGAGTTCGTGACGAGCAGGGTTGATTTTCTTCATCATTTTTTCTGTTTCTGTAATGGAAATAGGTCTGAAGTCCAGCCAAGGAGGGATGTTAATTGAAGAGGTTTGTAAATTGAAGAAAGAAGAGGTGATGAAGGTGTTTGTTATTTTGGAGATTTTATCCTTAAAATAGATGGCTAAATCTTGGCTTAGGTTTTTTTTGGTAATAGTAGTGTTGGAGATGTGGATATCAGAGATGAGGTTGTTTACAAGGTTGAATAGGGATTTGGGTTTGTTGGAGGAATTTATAATTTTATTGCCGAAGTAGTTCCGTTTTGTGTTTTGGATAGATTTCTTGTAGGCTGCTAATTGTGAACGGTATTTTTGTAGTGTAGCAGGCAGTTTATTTTTTTGCCATTCTTTCTCTGTTTTCCTGAGAGCTGATTTCATGTTTTTTAGGGTGGTGTTAAACCATGGGTTTTGTATTTCTTTTTTGTTCTTTAGGTGTTTGATCTTCTCCGGGTTAATGATGTTAGCGGTTGTTTCAGTGATTGAGGACCATGATTGGATAGCGTTGTTTATGTTTGATAAGTCAAGATTCGCTAGTTGTAGACCTAGCTCTTGAAGGAGAAGATTAATTTGATAGGGTGGACGGAATTTGAAGGATTTTTTTGTAGAGTTATTATTTGTTGGGTTGTTGAAGTTTGTTTGGGATTTGCAGAGTAAGAGATGGTGATCAGACCATGGGACTGGGTTGTGAGAAATAGAAGAGTTCATGAAGAAGTTGTTGGTGAAAATCAGGTCGAGAGTGTGACCTGCTTTATGTGTAGGGTTGTTCACTTGAAGGATGAAGTTTAGACTTGATAGCATGTCGAGAAGAGTTTCGCAGCTAGGAGAACGGGGGTTGGCGTCTGTATGGAGGTTGAAGTCTCCAAGAATGATCACAGGTTTTTTTATGTTGATGTTAGAGATGAGAAATTCAATGAGCGGAGAAATGTTGTTGTCTAGTAGTTTAGGGGGGCAATAAACGAGGCAGATTTGAAGATGTTGGGAGTCGAAGAGAGTAACTTCAAATTGTTTAGGGAGGTTGTGTGGGATTATTTTCATTGAAAAGTGTTTTCTTATGATAAGTAGCAGGCCTCCTCCTCTTTTGTAGTTACGGGGAATTGAAAAGGTATCGTAGTCATTGTTGTTAAGGTGGTTCAGAATTACTTGATCGGTGTTTTTTAGCCAGGATTCAGTTATGGCGAAGAAGTCAGGATTTTTTTCTTGTAGTATGTCAGAAATTAACATGTGTTTCTTAGACAATGACTGCGCATTGATGAGAAGAAAGGTGAGACATAAGAAGTTTTTGTTGTTTTTCAATAGGGGGATGTTAATAAGGTGGTTGTGTCTGTTTTGGAAATAAGAGTTGGAGAAAGTTGTCATCTTTGATTGGGTGAGGGGTACCAGAAGTTGAAAGAGACTGTAGGGGCCGAGTGGTGGATGCTGGAAGTTGAATGCTGTCCGAGTGGTGGACACAGGAGGTTGGGTGCTGTCCGAATGGAGGTTGGATGCAGTCCGAGTGGAGGTTGAATGCAGTCCTAGTGGAGGTTGAATGCTGTCCGAGTGGAGGTTGAACGCTGTCCGAGTGGAGGTTGAATGCTGTCCGAGTGGTGGTTGAACGCTGTCCGAGTGGAGGTTGGATGCAGTCCGAGTGGAGGTTGAACGCTGTCCGAGTGGAGGTTGGATGCAGTCCGAGTGGAGGTTGAACGCTGTCCGAGTGGAGGTTGGATGCAGTCCGAGTGGAGGTTGAACGCTGTCCGAGTGGAGGTTGGATGCAGTCCGAGTGGAGGTTGAACGCTGTCCGAGTGGAGGTTGAACGCTGTCCGAGTGGAGGTTGAATGCTGTCCGAGTGGTGGACACTGGAGGTTGCAGGAGGCTAAAAGCACTTAGATTTGACTTAGAGCTCTAAGCTGCGGTGAGGAATTGTGGGTTACCACAGAGAGAGTTCCAGAACAAGGAGAGAGCGGGTTCAATCCGCTTAGAGGTGGCACGAATCTCAGCAGATGGAGGGGTGAGAGACGGTTGGGAACGGGTGATGAACTAACTTTTTGTTTATTACTATTTTCTCTCACTTCTTCTTGGACTCAGTGGCTGCACGAAGGGGCGCACAGGCGCGCGACGCAGGCGCGCGGCGCCTGGAGGTTTTAAAATTTAAATCTCCCTCTCCGCTCCTGATTGGTGCTTCCCTGGTTGGTGGGAGGATCCCTGTTCTGAATGGAGGGACGGCGCGGCAGGCTGGAGGTGCGATCGGTGGCTGGGCTCGCCGGGGGCAGGGGAGATAAGAGGCCTTACCCCGACGGGTCTGGGCGCCGATCGCGCAGGCCCTACCTTCCTCCAGGCACAGCTGCAGTGGTGGTAGCAGCGGCAACGGAGGTCCGGAGAAATTGAACTCGGCGCCTGCAGGTTTTAAAATTTAAATCTCCCTCTCCGCTCCTGATTGGTGCTTCCCTGGTTGGTGGGAGGGTCCCTGTTCTGAATGGAGGGACGGCGCGGCAGGCTGGAGGCGCGATCGGTGGCTGGGCTCGCCGGGGGCAGGGGAGATAAGAGGCCTTACCCCGACGGGTCTGGGCGCCGATCGCACAGGCCCTACCTTCCTCCAGGCACAGCTGCGGTGGTGGTAGCAGCGGCAACGGAGGTCCGGAGAAATAATAGATTGTTGAATCCCCTAAGTCTCCATACTGTCATCTGTACTTTTCAACATGTACCTCACACCTGCTGGCATAGAAGCTTACATCTATGCAGATGATGCCCCAGTCATACTACCAATGCACTAAACCATGGCTATGAATAAGCTAGTAATAAGCTAGCACATGACTACAAACTACCCAAAAATGGACAAAGAACAACAAACTCCACCGGAACCCCAACAAACATTATTTTTTTGGGTACAAACCAAACGCAGAAAAATACTGGCCCTTAAAATCCCTTTCAGAACCTATGTGTTAAAAACTGGACTCAAAACTCACCATGGGGGCCGATGTAATAAGACCCCGCGGCAAAACAGACGCTAGTTATGAGCATGCGTTTTTATCACCATGGGCAGCTGAAGATGCTGTTTCTAATGTGTGTTGATTAATTTGTAGATACCTTGGTAATACTGCATTCAAATGAAACATCTATCTAGAATTTCCCACTTTCTGGCTTATGTTTTTAATGGTGAAACCCTGGGATTCTTGGAGAATGAATCTCTATTTTTCCTCTTTCCAGCTCAATTATTTTATATGCAAATGAAAAAATTTAAAACAAAACAAAAACCCAAATGACCACAGAGACATTGCCTTGGGACTTTGAAACTATATAAGATTGGGAATTCAGTGCTGCTTTCAACTCATAAAAAACTTTAAGGGTAACTTTCAAACAACTCCACATGGCCCCATCTATGCACATATATGAGAACATAAGGACATAAGAACATAAGAAATTGCCATACTGGGTCAGACCAAGGGTCCATCAAGCCCAGCATCCTGTTTCCAACAGAGGCCAAAGAAGAGTGCTAGATTAAGGGGTTACACAGTCCCAAGTTTCCACAAAACTTTAAATTCAAGAAGATTCTTTATTTTTCATTGGCAACTCCACTGTATGAAGCAAACCGTATTTTCAAAAAGGAGGGTCCCCCGACACGGACCCGTGTTTCGCCAGGGGCTGCATCGGGAGGGACGCACAGTAAATTTTAGACAAAAGCTGTAAACAGAAAACATAAAATGGGACTATGTTAAAAATAGGCGCCAAGGCCGTGCACCAAATTGTTAGACACATATTACAGTTCTTACCTGAAACAGATTTGCAGAATTTCAATGGCAGGGAGCGCATTACATGACAGTAAACGTAAACCTTTAAACATACGGAAAAGGCGCCAAAACATCCACGGACCAATCAGCTAAGGAGATGACCACCTGATCCCGATTGGTTAAGACTTGTCTGTCCTGATTGGTTGGTCATCTCCTTAGCTGATTGGATTCGCGCATCCAAAACACGCATCCAAACCAGTGCGTAGCTAATAGCGCTCATCACATGTAAATGCCATGTAGCTGAGGCTATTAACTATTATCCTCCCTCTCGTGCGCCCGATGCACACGTTTCAACAAAAAAAAAAAAAACGTAACGCCAGCCTCAGGGCTGGTGTTTTTACTCACTCTGAGCTGACTAAACCCACCCCCCACAAACTCACAAAAAAAGCCCCAAATACTGCTTTCCTGTACGAGGAACCACAGGTAGCAGCATGAAAAAAAAAATTTTGCCGGCGGTCAGATTAGGGAAACAGGCGCCCATTATTTGAGCATTTGAGCCACTTCTCCCGGGCGCTCGAACCTAAGGTCGCACTAGGAACTACACAGGTTATCCCTAGCGCGTCCTTTTTAGGGCGACCCCTCATTTAAATCATGCATCGTGCAGCCAGGAGAGGTGGATGGGCGCACGTTAGGAGAGCAGGCGCTCAGTCACGAGTGCCCATTTTATGCAAGCCGATACTGCATCGGCCTGTCCCTGTGGTTCCCGCCTGACTCAATTTGCTGGAAGGCAGCAAAACAAAGGGTGGACTGGTAGTTATAGGGATACTTTATTGTACAATCGGTTAAAAAAGCCCAACTCTGGCCGAGATTCAACAAAAATGGCTGCATCCGGGGCTACAACACATATAAAAACACAGACAGAATGCCTATAAATAATAAATCATAAATAGCATAATACAAAATAAATATTATAACATAAAGACATATAAATAATGATAAATCATAAAAACATATAAAAAACATAAAATTGTATACATATATATTGATGTACACATCTAAAAACATTAATATATGAACATATATTTAATACAATGCACACATGTATATGTAGCTCAGATAAATTACAAAATGCATCATAGCATATGAACAAAAGAGGAGGTAAAAGACAAAACGATGCCTTGTATCGAACTGTTGTGCAATGAGCCACTGTGAAGTTGAAGGAATGAACCACTGTGAAGTTGAAGGAATTAGGTTGTATTGGAAAATAAATGACCTATATATGATGGAATAGAACAACATAAGATGGACATGGGGGGAGAGAAAGGGCTTTTTTTAACCAATTGTACAATAAAGTATCCCTATATCTAAGGCTACCGGTCCTTCTGGCCTTGATAGACCGACTTCTGGCTTGTTTTCTGGTTCAATTTGCTGGAAGCCATCTGCCAAGCTCTGGGAATCAGTCCGCCAATGGTCTGAGAGCTTATCTACAAGTCTCTGGGCTGATAAGGAATGTCTCCGGATTAGGTGGATGTCAGGAACCTGTCTCCACCTAAACCCTGGGTGCCGCTGAGCTCCTCGTGGGTCAGCAGCCCAGAAGAGCAGATCCTGGACTAGATCACTGAGACCCTTCAAGGAGAGAGTTCCGTATTTTTTCCGGCACACTCCTCCCAAGCAGAAGTAAGACTGAACTAGCTCGTTCTCTTTTATGCTGGGCATTTAGACTTTAATGCATGTGGAAAGGGCAAGTTGAAATTAATTTGGCATAAAGTCGTTTAAGGCAGCTTTCAATCCAGAATGATTTATAGATGTTACCTAAAAAAAAAAAAATCGAATGCAATTGTAATAAATTTTGAACTATTGTAAATCACAATAAAACTCCCAGAAGAAATCATAAAAGGCGCAAGGAAGACTAATCCTTGACTGCTTGAGTTGTATTTTCTGAAGTCTAAACAATTTCAGATATTATCCGTAAGCACATCTGCCCTATAAATCACTGGAGGCATTCCAAGGGACAGGTAATTTTCTGACGTGCACAGCTTTTCTCAGAAAAACTGTCTGCACAAATTGTCAGGTATAAATCTGTGCCGGTAGCTTTCCTGGAATTATTTTCAAAGTGAAAATACATGCACACTTTCAGTTTGAAAACTGGTGCAAAATCTGTTAGTAATTGATGTTGCTTCAAACAGGCCATTAAAAAATTTTCCTTGTAGGCTAAACTTTCAAAATTTGTGCTTAGAAACAGCATGTCATCCATACACATTATTTCCCATCCGATTTTGCAACAAGTAAAGCTATGCAGGCATATTAAACCATGTAACACCACACTATTCAAACCCAATTTATGTTTGAAAATCAAGTTGGCATCCCCAAGGGTTGGCCACTAGATTTCACTAGGTTCCTGTATAAAACTAATATCATGATCCATCCGTCCCCCATCAGTCTCTCCCACCTGAAGGCTCAGGACTGAGGGCCTCAAACCCTGTTTAGCCCAGGCATTTTAGGATCAGTTTGAGGAAGCTTTGGAAGAGTAAGGATGTTTTACACTCTGGCGAGGACTCCCAGCTTCACCAAGCAGGAGATTCAGTTAGAAGTGATACTTCGCCAGGCACTCCCTGCCAGAGGGTCCTTCTTCCACTAATTTCAAGAAAACATGGATTTTTATGCCTGATTCCCTTTTGGGCAAAAGGGCTCTTAACCAGAGGACCGTGAAGATTTGTGAGCCCACTCGAAACCCTAGGTAGACAAGCACCAGTGACGGATCCCGCTGCGAGAGAAAGTGAAGGCTGAAGGTGTATCCAGCATTTATATTTGGAAGTATTTTTTGGACAGACATTGTGGGGACATTTTGGTATCCCCTCTCGCCACAGGGATTGCAGTGCTTAGGTAGCCTGAGCCCATCCCGACTTTTCCCCCTAGAGAAGTCCCCAGAAATATCAACTAAGGATGAAAGACCAAGATCGGGAGACCCCAACCAGATTTCCTCCTATGGGACAAGCATGAGCTGGGTGTCGAGGAAGGAGATGGAACAAGGCAGGATGTTTGCTGTGAAGTGGGACCCCTCAAATTGGATTCCCAGGTTATCTGCTGGGTAAGCTTTATGCAAGTAAAATCACCATAGGAGTTCTACCCACATGTCTGAAACAAAAGGACACCTACTTACAGAGAAATACCTACGTGTACCAGCAGTCCTATGTAACCTCAGCATTATGGACAAATGGACTTTATTTATTATCAAATCAGTAAACTTTAATTTAACACCCAGAGCCTGGTCCTGTCCGATTTGTCGCAGCATCTCACGCCATGGGATGCACCAACAGTCTACACACATTAAAAGCAAGATGCCATCATCTGGGCCATAAGCAAGAGCTTCCTCCCCCATAAGAATAATCCCCCAAGGATTAAGAGCTGAGCATGGGAGTGCACTGCCAGCCGGAGCAGCTCCAAAGAGCAAAATAAGTTTGTGCGCTCTTAAACCTCACAGGAACGGTAACTTGCAAACAGGCGAGTGGGCGCACATGTGCACGCGTTAGTCGGCCCGTGTCCAGGGACGCGGCCATTTTATAACGTACGCGCATATATTTGCGCAGGGTATAAAACAGACTGTCCGCGCACACACGTGTGCACAGATTTAAGTGGGTGTGCGCCTATGTGCACAAAAGCTGCTTCTACCGTATAAGTGGAGGGATTTCAGTAGACACGAGCGCCGACACCGTGTCCGGTATTCCAGAGTTCATTCCCAGTTTACACAGATGAGGGATAGGACTGCCAAACCCCCTAATTTAATAGCCTCCCTGTTAGCCCCTACCTTTAAAACCCCACCGATCTGTTTTTCTTTATTTTATTACTTACAGTTCTCCGTAGCAGAAGTAAAGTTATGATGCAGCTGGGTCCCTGGTGCGCGCCTGTGTGCGTAAGTATTAATGCGCAAATTTGAAAGGTGAAATCCAGGAGCGCCCATGCCCTGACCAGACCACACCCATGCCCCGCCCCTTTTTCAGAAATTGTCATTTGTGCGCGTAGCGAGAGGTAAGCATGGACGCGGATGCCTTGAAAATCTGCTCGGCGCGTGCCAACTCAACATATTCCCATGCACCGAGTTTTTAAAATCCACCTTTAAGGGTTACATATGCAAGTTTAAAATAGGGAGGGTAACTATCAAAATATCTGTGCATGGTGGTGTATATAAGCACATATGCTGCCACACATAGTTTTATATAGTATATGTAGGCCAACATGCGAATTCTTGTAATGCACTGAATGAACATACTTTACCCATCTATTTAAAAAAAAATGTACGCGCATATATTTTAAGCGCAAAAATTAAGTAGGACTTGTGTAAATCAGTATATATTAAAATGTACATGCATAAGTGAAATTACCAGTTTAGCCAATTAATCTTCCAGTTTGGCCAGTCCTTCTACATGTCATCAGGATCCTCCTGAACTCAATCCCCTTCACCCAGATCTCCCACCCAGTCAGTAGTCACAATAAACAGATTTGTCATCACTTATGCCAGATATTTAGCAGGTGTAAAAATATGCGAGCAAGATGGAAAAAGTATGCGCATGTCTTTTAAAATAGCAAAGTAGGCGTGTAACTGTTGGCCCCACCCAGGAATGTCCCTAGACTACTCGTTTTTACATGCATATATGTGCATGCGAAAAGGAAATTATGCGCATATTTTGGACTTTTATAAAATAGGGAATACTCAAGCAGAGGCTACCTTTTACACACATAGCATTTAGAAAATTCACCTTTATGTGCATATCTTTGCAGTTAGCTACACTACTGTGAATGTAACCCTGCTATAGTACATCATTTTAAATTTTCAATTGTCATATAATGCAGTTTTTCCACTGAAAATAAAATCTCTCACCTATATTGTCTGTTTTATTTCTGCACTCTTTCTTCTTTGATCTTGTCTGTCATCTCCCGATTTCATTTTTCCCTCCTCTTTCCATTGACTTTCCCTTTCTGTTTCTATGATCTCATCAGTAAGGACGGTGAACGGAAGGGGAAGCATTGTACTTTATGCAAAAAAATAAATAAATAATGCAGGAGATAAAGTGAAAGGAGGAGCTGCTATGAGTAATTTCGGAGGGGAGAGTGGTACTTCTACCTACTCCAGAGCGATCTACAGAGCTTTGGCACCGGCGGAACATATAAGACTGTAGTGAAAGGAAAGGTGTTAACTGATGGGAGATTTTGATCTGCCAGACGTGGATTGGAACATCCCATCTGCGGAACATATTTTATTTATTTTGGCATTTTATATACCGTCGTTCCAAAAGAAGATCACAACGGTTTACAGTATTAGCATTCATATTCACGGTCAACGGTCATATAATTTGTGTTAATGTTCACTCATCTAGTTCAACATCACAGAGAAGACATATTCTAGTTCATAATTATACATCTTCAAGGAAATCAAAGTAGTTCATATCTAATTTGGTGCCTATTAATGCATTCTAGGCCTACCTAACAGTGAAAATAGATTCTAATCGTACTAGTAATACCTTTATCTCATTCACTTGGAATCACTTGGAAACGGAGAAATGCTAGATTGCTCTTGAGAAACACTCCTAAGACAAATGATGGTAAAGTCTATGGGGGAAGACAATACTAGAGGTACGCACAAACATTTCTTCATTGTGTTTTTTAATTCTATTTGTTGTTTATTTTGTTTCTTTTTTATTTAAAAAAGAAACAAAAAACAAAACACAGAAAAATGTCAAGCCCCTGCCATCACAATAAATAAACAAATAAATAAATAAATAGAACATTCCCGGGCCTTCTCCCATTTTCCTAGGTCCATCTTCTCACCCTAGGTTTCTTCACAGGGCAAGAGAAATCCCTGGCCTATCCTGTCTTGCTGGTGCTTTGATTATAAATGGTGCTGGAAGACTGATGCAAGCGCCATTTATGTATTTTGTTTATTTAAAATTACTTATAGCTCACTCCCTCCGAACTTCGGGGTGGGTTACAAATGAACACACAGAATAAAAAGGCATTGAAACAACAGACCAACAACAATGATCGTTTCTCCTGTACAAAATGGCACAGGCACAGTCTGGACCAGGAAGAAGTTAATAAAGTCCCTGCTTTTGGTCCTCCAGCACCAGAGAGGCAGGAGCAAAAAATGCCCCTGCAAAAGTACTTATTATTTACTGGTGGGGAGCTTCCAGATGGAATTTGGAAAAACTTACTCAAGATATATATATATATATATATAAAAAAAGAGGGGCTGGAGGGTGATCGTTGTGGAGGGGGAGTGCTTTATTTTGGGAGAGGGCTAGTGGTGGCCACCTTCTAATTTTTAAACAAACGAAACCAAATTTCAGTCATTTCTGTTTCTTTTCAGTTTCAAAACAACATGGGAAGACTCAAGATGGCGATGCGAGCCCCTGTGGTTACATTTCTTTCCAGCCATGCGGTTTCTCGCTGTGCCACCCAAGAGGAAGGGGGGAGAAGCGCGGGTATTCCTCAGTATCCTCCCTGTTACGGCTTCAGACACTAATTCACCAGGACGGACTGTGAATGTTCTGACTCATAACCAAGGCTGCTGCTGCTTTAAAAAAGTCTGAAGGTAGACTTAAGGTGATGAAGGGAGTAATTAAGGAACCGAATTCTGTGAATATAGTTTTAATTCAGAATATAGATGAACCACATTGAAGTTTGAGCAGACGGAATATTCTGCAAGGCATTTAAATCTCTGCCTGCTAAACTTTCCTCAGGACCTGGGGATAATGCCACAAGACATTTTTTATATATATATCTTGAGTAAGTTTTTCCAAATTCCATCTGGAAGCTCCCCACCAGTAAATAATATATATTTTTTTTAATCCAGTAAATCGGTTATGTGAGTAGAGTGAGGCACAAATATCTATGGAGAGTTTGAACATAACAGCTATTTTAGGGATATATTTAAGCTGCTTTAGCAGTTTACCATGCAGTAAACACTTTAATGCAGCGATAAAATGCAGCACTTCACCCCTAATATCGCATAAATATTAATGACCTGCTTTGCATGCAAATAAAATAATTCAGCTTGCCTTGGAAATCACAAGCTGTGTTATTTTTCCTGAAAGTTAGCTGCAAATTAGGAGTGGTAACCAACTTTCCCTGGGAGCTTCGGGATGCTAATGTGCATCTTGATGCTCTGGGGCAGTTTCTTAAAGGGCCATATCAGCCTAATGGACTCCCCTCAACATGTGAATTCCCCCCTCCCCCGCAGGGTCTTCTAAGACTCCCACCCACTTACCTCTCCTGCTTTCTCTAGAGTCGGCCATAATGTTAAAAAAAAAATTGGACGTTCATGCAACAAATGCCCCTTCCCCACCCTGCCCCTATTCAATAAAATAGCACACCGGCTCCACCCCCCCCCCCGGCTTTACACTCCCCACCCCTGATCTCTCATTTATTTATGTTCTGATTTTTCAGGAACTTCAAAATGGGCTATATTCACATATTGGAGGCATCTCCTGGTCTCCAGAGGGTTCTGTACATCAGGCAATAGAGGGTGAAGTGATTTGCCCAAGGTCACAAGGAGCAGCAGCAGCAGGATTTGAAGCCTGGTTGGCCTAGTTCACAGCCCACTACTCTAACCACTAGGCTACTCCTCCAGCTCATGCCCCCAGGATTGCCTTTAATATCTGGTGGTCTAGTGGGGCCCAAAGCATGCCCATCAACTCTGGGCCTCGCGCCACCAAAGTTCAAAATAGCACTGGCCAGCCCCTCTACAAGTTATGCCATTAGGGCCATCTCTAGAGGTGGTGAGGGTCTCCCAAGATCCCCAGGGGCCTTTACACAGTTGGGGGAGAGTGGACAATCGGCCAATGCAGCCCTTTAACAAGATGACAGCCCTGGTAAAGGGGCCACCATCATTCTACTTCTGGGGCTTTTATCCAATGTATTTTTTTTCCCATTTTATCACCAGGTAAAATATCGCAGGGCTTTACCAAGCTGCCATGCTGCATTACACAGCTTAGCAAACCCCGTAGTAGAGTTCCCTCCAGGGGAAAATATCTCAGCTTATTAAACGAGATCCTGAGAGAGGTCAGCAGAGGATGAGCAGGACTTAAATATGGTCATTCACATATATCAGTGAGAAGAGGAAGAGCAGAAGTGAGATTGTTAGAACCGGGAGGAGAAAAGAAGGAATGCATGGAGGAGGACATGGAACCAATAGAAATACTACTTTGGTTCGGTATTCGCCGAAGAAAAGGGTTGGAAAAAGACCACAAAGAGTTGGAAGGGAATGTGTGGACGTGGTACACATTCCACACAGCATTCCACAGCATTCCACACATTCCACACAGCATTTACAGAAAAATTCTCTGAAACAAGCCATAGTGAAACCGCTACTCAAAAAGTCCAACCTTGACCCCACCATCCTTTCTAATTACAGACCGGTGTCCAACCTACCCCTCCTAGCTAAAGTTCTTGAAAAGCTAGTGAACTCACGCCTATCCGATCACCTTGAACAGAATAACATCCTCCCTCCTACACAATATGGTTTCAGGAAGCACTTAAGTACTGAAACATTGCTCCTCTCTCTACACGATACCCTTATCAAAGGAATTGACTCAGGATCCTCCTACCTTATCGCATTACTCGACATATCGGCTGCGTTTGACACAGTTAATCACGATGTCCTACTCAACATACTCAGAAATATTGGGATCACTGGCAAGGCCATTGATTGGATTCAATCATATCTCCAAAATCGTACTTTCACTGTCACTATGGACAATAATGAATCTGATCCCATCAATCTCCCCCAAGGTGTTCCCCAAGGTTCCTCACTCTCATCTACGCTGTTTAATATATACATGCTTCCTCTTACCACGCTCCTCACTAATCTACACATCAAGCATTTTATTTATGCTGACGATGTGCAAATCATTTTCCCTTTCTCTGACAGCATCCAAACTGCTCTACACAGCTGGGAATCCTGTCTTTCCTCTATTAACCAACTCCTTAAGGACATGCACCTAGCTCTTAATTCCAACAAAACTGAGCTTTTAATCATATCCAATAGGCAACCGCTTCCAGACATCCCTCCTGCCTACTCTGCTACTAACTTCCCTATGCACACTCGCAACCTAGGAGTTATTATTGATAATCACCTCTCATTCAAACCATTCATCAAATCCATATTAAAGGATTGCTACTTTAAACTTCAAACTATAAAGAAACTCAGACCCCTCCTACATTTCAATGATTTCCGTACAGTCCTCCAAGCTATTATTCTATCAAAGATTGACTATTGTAATGCGCTCTTACTTGGCATTCCTGCAATACACACTAGACCACTCCAATTCCTACAAAATGCCGCTGCTCGTATATTGTCAAACACAAAGAAAAGAGATCACATCACCCCCACACTTATTGAACTACACTGGCTCCCCATACAGTCTCGAATTCTTTATAAATCTCTCTCGATCATACACAAGAGTCTATTAAATTCCAACCTTAACTGGCTTAACCCCCCCCTCTTACCCCGTACTTCCAAGAGTCCTACCCGCCCAGCACTCCAAGGAACACTCTATGCCCAATCTATCAAATCTGTTAAACTCTCCTCCACTATTAACAGAGCCTTTTCTCTTGCCGGCCCCACCATATGGAACTCACTGCCCCATGATATTCGCATAGAGACCAATACGCCCACTTTCAAAAAGAAACTTAAAACCTGGCTCTTCCAGCAAGCTTACTCCATCTCACCCCCTATTACATAAATCCCCCTTACGAATGTTATTCGGATATCTTGGTATGACCGCCTTTATGCCTGTTGATTTTGTACTGTGCACTGATTTGTAAATAGTTATTGTTATAGTTCAATCCCATAGCATCGACCCATTGATGTTTTTTATATGTAAGGGCTCCTCCCAAAAATTATTTATATAATGCCTAGTTCACTATGTTATATGTAAGGGCTATGCCCAATGGTTTTTGTTCTCTGTAAACCGATGCGATGTGCAAACGGTCATCGGTATAAAAGAAATGTTAAATAAATAAATAAATAAAATAAATGTAACCTGAAATATTTAAAGTGGGCGGAGCTATGGAGGTTGATGGGATAGATCCTACCATATTAAAGAAGCTCAGAGGAATTCTGGGAAGTCCAGTGGGTGATTCCATTCAAATAGTCTGTAGAGGTGAGAGCGGTCCCACAAGACGAGAGAAGGATGGATGTTGTCAAAGTTAGGAAGTTGTAGGCTGACTAACCTCAACTCAGCGGTGAGTAAATTAATGAAGTCTCTACTAGTGGAAAGGGGGTTGATTGGTTCAATATCTCTGTGACCAATAATACGGAAGTTTTGGAGGGAAGGTTTTCCTTTAGGTGGATAACACTGAGATCTAACAGCAGAGCAGACACCCCTGAAGCAGTTTACTGCATTTCTTCTTCTTCTCCCTATATGTTATCTGCAAAGTTTTCTTTTTCAGGTCTCTGGGACGTTTCATTACCTGGAATCAAATGGGACTTTGTTCTAAAGAAGCTGATCGCCTGTCAAGTGGGCTCCAAGACCAGAAGATGAACCCGTGCTTTTGTCATCTCTCGATTTTACCTAAGGGCTGAGTTATTTGTTACATTTTGAAAGGTAAAAACCTACAAAAAACAAAAGAAAAATCTAAAAAAGTGCCAAAAAAGTGTGTTCTTGGTTTTATGTTAAAATGCAATGTGCTAATTTTTCTATTTAAGCTGTGATCATGCACATAACTTTAATTTTCTTTACAGTTAAAGGGAAGGATTTTCGAAGACGTCTGGCCACATGCGTAAACGCTGGCATGCGAATAAGTACTGAGCATCTTCGAAGGGGCAGGCCAGGACAGCGCCATTGCTCGCTGTCTCGAAGAATCGCACGCCAGCAGCTCAGGAGCTGAAGTTGTGAAACAAAGAAAAAAGCCCCACAAAGGTACGGTTTAGGGTGGGGAGGAGAGGTGAAGAGGGGGGGAATTTGGGTAGGGAAGTTCCCTCCCAGTCCACTCCTTAATTGGAGCGGACTGGGAAGGAACTCGGGAAGGCTGGAATGCGTTGCTGTGCGGAAATTGCAAAAGTCTCCCCTCTCATGCGCGCTACTTGCACATATGCGTACGGCCCAAGGATTTTCTACCATGCGTGCGCATGATAGAAAATCAGTGCATCCGAGCATTTTCTTGCAAATTTCGGCAATATATGAAGGAATATCTACTGATGAAGTAAAGCTCATGTGTACTGTTTCATTGGATTATCCAGGATTGTCATCTTACAGGGGATTCCATTTTGCATTTTAGTGTTTTTGAATTTTGTGTATAAATTAAAAAATTGTTTTGTATAAAATTTATTTTGATAAAAATAAAAAATAGTTTTTATGGAAAACACTTTTTTCTGTTTAGTGATACATTAGCTTTTTATATAATATTAGTAGTATTGTATTGGAACACTTCAGGGTATGGTCTAACTGCTGCATTATATGCTACATATATGTAGCATAAGGATAAATATTAAAGATCACTGTTGTATAGTTAAGCATATTTATACCAGCTGAAGAACAACCACTGGGAATCCCAGAATACACACATTGATCCCACCAGAACAATAAACCATCCTGGTGAGAACCTAGCTTGCCACCCTACTCTGTTTTGATTTTTAGAAAATAGGCCAATCTATACACTCTATTTTACCAGGAAAATAGGCAGCATGGCAACACATGTAATGACTGAGTTTCTTATAACAAGACTCAGCACACAGTGACATTTTTTTTTTATAGATGTTCACCATTAGAATTCTTGCCTTTGTGCATTCTAAGAAACAGATCAATATTGGCTGGGAGCAGAGAAATCTGTGTACTCGGAAGACAGGATTTTAAGCAGCAAAAGCTGCTTACAGCAAAAAAAACTCCCTGGCCGGCTATCAGTCTACAAATATTTTTGAAAGCTAACAGAAACTCTGCTTCAAGTATTTCTTTTTGCTTATACTAGATGACATTTTACTAGGATTTAAAAATATAAGCATTATTTTAGGGCCTTTAATCTAATCAGTTATGAGCCAGATTTAAAGTCTGAATGTAATTACCTGGCTAAAACAAGATTTAAGAAAATAATACACCATAATTACTTTAAATTATTTTTTCCAAAATGTTAATACAATTCCTTATTGGACCACATTGAAAAATGTAGAAAAATAATTTACAAATTTGATTTTTAAATTGATAGATCAAACCTCATGATTTGGTTTAATTCAGAGAGATATCAACATTGGACTTTTTTTTTTCATTTAATGCCTGTGTATTTTATCTAACTCAAAATCCATAGTATTCCCTCTTATCCAGGGGTGGCCAGCTCCAGTCCTCAAGAGCCACAAAAACAGGTTTGGAACTCAGGAAACCAGCAATCAATGTGTATGAGATGGATTTGCATACAATAGAAGCAGTGCATGCAAATCTAATGCCCATTCATGTGCGTATCCTGAAAACCAGATCTGTTGCGGCTTTTGAGGACTGGAGTTGGAGACCCCTGCTCTAATACATTCCTTTGTCTCTTACATTGCAGTTCACAATGATTTTTAGAGAAATAATAAGCACAGAAGCATCACATCAATGTCTCATTGTGACATTGATGTGTTGCTTTGTAAACCAGCTTCCCAGTTCCCTCTCTCCATGGGTTTATAGGAAGCTTTCAATAGAGAAAAGGGTACCCTCAAGGAATTCCAGTGAGGGGGGGGGGGGAATTCAGCCAGAGAAACTTTCTAAAGTGCTGGGTCTGATCTCACGGTTTTATAACTTCTTACCGGGAATGAAAGAGTAGAGAGATTAAGGTTGAACTCGAAGACAACTGGAGCATCTCTGCTTCACTGATGTAGAACCAGGAAATCTATTTGACAGATACACTGGACTCTCAAATTCTCCCTTGCCGAGATTTCATTAGAACCTAGAGCAGTTCTTGTGACTTTACCAAATAAAAAATGTACATTTCTGTGCTTTAAACATAAGGAGGATTATATTTCAAACAAATGCGCACGGCAGTATATACTGGTGTATATGGCTGCGAGCAGATGTATGTGTGTACGATAGACACGCATTTTTTAAAAATATGCACTTTTCTGTCTCGCAACACATGCGTGTATTTCAGCTTATGCACAATTACATGCAATGCATTGAAAGAGCGTATATCAATGCAGTGTGTGCGCGCGGACATCTCTTACCCTTTTAAAAAATATACGCACATATATCTTTCACGTGAAAATAAAGTAGGAGTTGCATAAATCAGGATTTACACAAGTAAAACAGTGTATTTTAAAACAAGCGCGCATCAAGGACATTTCCAGTTCTACCAATTATGTCCACCAGTTTGCCTGTTCCGGGTCATCGAGATCCCTCCTGGTTCCTCAGCCTGAACTCCCCGCAATTCACCCAGACCTCCACCCAGTCGGTGCTACACAGTAAACACGTTTCACATCACCTAGGCCTTTTCTGTTTTTGCAATTCACAAATTTTAATAAATGTAAATGTGCATCCCACCAATCCTGTGTCCATAGGAGGTGGAAATATCCAATCTGGATGAACGTTGAGCCCTTATGGAATTAAATATTTAAGAGAGATTTGGAGTTATCGAGAGGACCTTAAAAAACGGATATTAGCTTGGGGACACTATCTGGAAGAGCCTTTTCAAGGTCCTTTCCCTATGGCTTTTTCCTTCACAGACTCCCGGAAGCTCGGCTTGAGAAGCCGTGCTGCTGGAACTGACTGTTGCCAATCACTATAACTGTGACTTGTAAGCTAAGGCTGAGTTCTTACTCAGCACGGTTGCTCATTAATGTGAATGCAACAGTTTGCCAAAAATTCCCATGGAAGGACTTTTGGCCATTTAGTGAATTTTAACCTTTTCTGCCATCACATTTCACAGAGATGATTGTGAGACTTTTTGGGATTTATCTGTCATTCACTAAAAGGGATTTCATGTGGATTAATCCCTCGGTGTTTGAGACAGCGTTGGGTTACAGGAGTAACCCCCGGACTTGTGCAGTATTACAAAGGAAGGTGAGAACACTGGTTTAGGTTACCTTACAGCTGGACTAATCTATTTTGTTAATTGCATAATTTCTAAGTGCCCGGTATAGGGCCTAGGTCTGGGCCGAAGCCCCCGCAATGAAGCCCAGCCTCCGGGCTATGTTGCAGTGACTGGCCTTGGTCTGGCCTAGGTCAAGGCCCAGGTGTCTGGACCCAGCCTCCGGGTTGGGTTGTGGTGTCGACCTGGTTTCCAGCCGAGGCCCTGGCATTGGGACCTGGTTGCAATGTTAGGTCTGGGTCTGTGCATATTTTGGACCTACAAAATATGGAATGCAGGCGTAGAGGATATTATATTCATATGTGCTAATTTTAACCCACGTAACGCTTTGAAAATTCACCTTATAGTCTCCAAAATAATGAAATGTTGATAATGTATTAACAGATTAACTCCAGTGGGTATAATCTGTGTTATAATTTTTTAAAGACTTGATTGAATGATAGGGGTATGCACTTCATTTTGTTTAGTTTTCTGGTTCTCTTTTCTTTTGTTTTCTTTGTGGTTCATTTAATTTGGCTTCATTTATTTGAAATTAAATAAGCAATTTGAATAAAAAAATCACACAAGAAGGAAATTAAAATGGGACATCCCTTCCCTGCCGAAATAAAAGTGCCTCAAAAATAAAAAATAATTCAAGGTCTCCTGGGTCATCCCTCTTCACCACTGTTTTTTTTAAGGTCCAAATGGAGCAGGAATGATCCCCAGTCACTCCTGTCACGCCAGGTCAGTATTTCAAAATGGCACCAGCTGACCCTCACTGATGTACAGAAACTGAAGCAGTGGCGATGACTGAGGCAAAGCCCTAAGACTGAAGCCACAGTATCAGGAGCATGTGGAGACTTTGAGCCAAGTTCGAGCAATAGTTGTCAGGGAGAATCTCTGAGGAGATGATGCATGAGAAGCCTAAAGGCGATATCCACGGCAGGAGACAGCAGTGCCATGGATTTGAAAACTGTTTTAAATTTGCCTGCACTAGAGCCAAATAAAACAGTTATTACATAGAATCGTCCCATTTAACAGAAAGTGTGCTCACACACAAACATGTCTTCTTTGCCTGAGTGAAAGGAGCTGAGTCTTCATATGTAGTTGTTTCATATGTAGGAAACTGAAAGCCGCTAGTGAACAGGTGCCATGTTGTATTGTAATACCCAGCGAGCAACGATGTTAAAGTAACACTAGAGGCAGGATATATAGCATACAGTGCTAAATAATGAAATATAACAATAAGTCATAAAGTGGCATCATCCTACGTCTACAACATCCCCCCCTTTACCTTGTTCCAATATTTGCATAACTTTTCTTTGTAAAATGTCCCACAGATTAAGTCTATGGGAATGTAGACAGGTCTTTTCTTTGCATCTAACTACTGACCTCAGTCTGGCATCTGTGGACCTTAATCTCTCCTGGTAGCTATGCCTTGCCCCGAATCTTTAAGAGTGTGACTGCTCACGCAGGGTTCCCATTAACACTGTTCCCCCATAGATCCTCCATCTTCCATGCCTGGGTGGGCACCCATGCAGGAGGGATTGCTTGCCCCTTCGGTTGAGCCATGTGTATGCTGTCAACAAGCAGGCCTTATGAAGCTGGCTGCTCAGCCGCTCACAGATCCACACAATTATGGTGATAGAGTGTCCACCAGATGTGAGCAGAGTGTGACCTTTTGCATGCAGGTACCCAGCACCAGCAGCTCATTGAATCCCTTGGTTAAGGGTCATATGCAGATTGGCTCACCAATATTCACCTCAGGCAATCCCTAGCAGGGATGCCACGTCTTGACTTCTGCTGAAGCCTTTCCTGATACACCTTGTAACACAGGGCTCAGGTAATTTACTGGCTACTGTCAAATAATGTCTTTAGTCTTCTTGACATCAGGTGCCTTGCTGACTGCTGAACATGACTTCTGTTGCTGTGTTCCTCCAATCTAGAGCTGCTTTTCCTGGGTCTTTCCCATTCCTTTCTGACTTATTACACAGGTTTTTCCACCATCTTCACAGTTCATTCAGGCTTTCAATTAGCTTGTGGGTGCTGTAGTGATGCCTTGACATGCTCAAACTCCCAATCAGTAGCAAACTATTTAAAATGCAAACATGCAAATTGAGGCCCATTATCCAAAATTATTCTATCTGGTTAACTATAACGTGCAAATTGTGTCTTCCACAGACATGTTTTGGAGCAGCTCGTTTCCCAGAAGTCTGAATAGTGATCAGCTATCAGCAGAATCATACTTGAATAAGTCCACGCTTGACAATCTGCCAAAGCTGCATTGGTTTCTTAGTTTCCTTCTGTTTATTGTGTGCATATTCATTGCAGGTAAAACAATTGCAGACAAAGAGATCAATGTAATAAGCTCTCCTTTGAGGACTGTGCACTAAAGTCAATATATGGATTCTTATCCCCACTGCAGTATGCAAATTGTATGTTAAAGCATCAGAGTTAAAATGTGTGCAAACACAGATATATATGTACAAACTGAATTGAAATGTGCACTCAGCAAAGGTTGATCACACATTTTAACTTGGGTCTTTCAGATTGGATTTATGCACACAAATGTCTGTTTTATGCACATTAAAGACTGCTAGGTGCCCAGAACATGATATACTCTTGTTTTGGGTGCATAAAATAGGATTTATGCTCACAAAAATGGTTTCAGCACAGAAAAGATGTGTGATGAAAGTATATAAACCCTGACCCACAGATCCAGGCACTAGAACTCCAGCTTCTGACCATAGACTGGCACTGGAAAACTGTACTTCCATTTTTGCCCGGAGTAGAGGTTAAACAAGCACAACTCTCTCTACGATGGACTTGCCTTCATTATCATGGGATTTCCATGTGAGGATGCTATCCAATGCACACAGCTTTACATACTTATTTTTAAGCGCAAAACTCATTGCTGCATCAGGAGTACAGCTCATACACAACAATATCTACCTAATTGTGGATGAAACTGTGTACTGTCATGAGCAGTCATACTGGACCTTATACTGATCTCACCTTCCATGTTAGAGCAGTATATGGTATCATATGCCTGCCTGTAACATGCTTCCTCGCTGATGCGATGGGAATCTATACGTTAGCATCTCTGATCGCAGCGATTTCGGATATTGACCCTTAGTTGAAATTTCATTTTTTAGTTCCTTCAGAACTAAAAATGAAACGGTGATTTAATCCCTGAATTGACTGACCGGTATTCTCTTATGATAGCTGGTACTTTCACCTTCTTTTCTAGCCAACCATTCAGGACCACAGATTTCAGCACCTCCAAGGTCTCATCTCCTGCGGTATAGTGTACGAGTTGATGCAGTCTCTGATCCGTGACATTCAAATCTTCTGCACCTAGAAAACCCTGAGATATTCAAGCCCTGCGCTGGACTGTATCATGGAGTGGGGAATCAGCTGGATTAGGGGGATTCCCCAGCAGAAACAGGAGCAGATTCTAGGCAAAGCTGGACAGGGTCTTCCGCCTGACCAGCTACCTCGCCCTTGGGTTGATCCCTCATGTTCTGGTGGCCGGTCAGGGCTTTCCGGGAGTAGTGCATAAGCAAGCTAGGGTCTGGGCAGGTAGAGTTCAGAGTCACAGCAAGAAGTCTCAGCAGGCAGTGAACAGACGAAGTCAGGATCCAAGCAGAGAGGTCAGGGCAGGCAGCAATAAGTGAGGTCAAGGCCAGAGACGGTTTTGAGTCAGCAACGTGATCAGTCCTAGGAATTCTGACAGGGAAGGTGAGGTGAGACAGGGAGCTGGGACTGGCACAGGAGACAAGGGCTGAGGCTTGAGGCAAGGCCGATGAGGAAGATGACAGTTGGAACCAAAGGCCCATAGGGAGCAGGGGCCACAAAGACCAGGCAGGTCAAGACAAGAAAGGGTCGGATAGGGCAGGACAAAACTAGGACTGGACAGGACAGGACCATGACAACAGGACAAAGAATGTACAAAACAAAGCTTACAGGAAGCTAACACGAAGTAAGGGAGAGACAAGGGAGAAGCATGCAAGGAGGCCTAAGCAGGCCACAAGGAAAGGCAGAACAAAGCTAGAAGGCCACAAGATAGGGCGAAGAAGGCCAAAGGGGCTGCAGGACAAAGCAGGAAGGGGGGGAGTGCCTGTCTTTGAGATCCCTTACAATACCAGGATCTGATGAGTAATCTGCACTAAGGAGATTTAAATGATGCTCTGCCTGAACCTTTTTTTTTTTAGATTAGGTGAGGAACCTGGGCAAAGCTAGATTAACTAAATCAGTTGCTACTAAAGCAAAGATTTTTGTCTCTTCTCTTCCCTTTATCAAACGTTGATCTGTACTGTGTACTGAAGTAGATCACAAGTACAACCGGAGCTGCAAGTCCCCATTAATGAAGATATGGGTGAAGCAGCAGCAATTGCTGGGACTCTCTGTCACCATGGCAGAAGCATGGAAAAGGAACCACATAGAGAGATCCCAGGATTAGTCAGGCAGGGCTGAGGAGGAGTCAAGCGCTTTAAATGAAATACACATGTCCAGAGAGCTGACAGTGGGAAAAGGCAGGACTGTTACCCAGGATTTCATTGAGATCTATTTTTACCTCCTATTCAAGGTGATAGCAACAAATCTCTCTTCTACTTCAGAGACTCAGCTCACTAAGCTTTGGGGAGTATATCAGATGTTTTAAGACTAATCGGAGAAAATTTTTTCACTCAACGCACAATTAAACTCTGGAATTTGTTGCCAGAGGATGTGGTTAGTGCAGGTTAGTGTAGCTGGGTTAAAAAAGGATTGGATAAGTTCTTGGAGAAGTCCATTAACGGGCTATTAATCAAGTTTCCTTAGGGAATAGCCACTGCTATTAATTGCATCAGTAGCATGGGATCTTCTTAGTGTTTGGGTGATTGCCAGGTTCTTGTGGCCTGGATGGCCTCTGTTGGAAACAGGATGCTGGGCTTGATGGACCCTTGGTCTGACTCAGCATGGCAATTTCTTATGTTCCTATCTCAATTAAGGACATTGTATTTCCAGTTCGCCCTTATATAAAGAGCCTTGAGACTTGGATAGATGCTGATCTATCCTTTCGCCCATACATTAGATCAGTTATAAGAACAGGCTTTTACAAACTATGGGCTGGATTTTAAAAGGGTTAAGCGCGTAACCGGGTTTACGCGCGCTGAGCCTATTTTAAAAAGGCCCGACGACGCGCGTAAAGCCCCGGGATGCATGTAAGTCCCGGGGCTTACAAAAGGGGCGGTCTGGGGGCGGGGTGTGGGCGTGTCGGGGCGGTCCGGGGGCGGGGTCAGGCTCTTGGCACAGCGGCCATATTGCCGGCGCGCGCAACTTACTGAACTACAGTGTGAAAATCAGATACTTCAAGCAAGTGTTTCTGAAACAAAAAAAAAGAAAATGAAAAGGTAGGGGGAAGGGCAGGGGAGGTAGGGGAAGGGAAGGGAAAGTGTGGTGGGGGGTAGGGAACGGGGGAAGGCAGTGCGGCTTGGCGCAGGCTTGGCGCGTGCAAGGTGCACAACTGTGCACCCCTTTGCGCGCGTCGACCCCTGATTTTATGACATGCGTGCACCTGCACGCACATGTTATAAATCGGGCGTACAGGTGTGCGTGCCGGGTAGCGCGCGCACATGTTGACGTGCGTGCTGCTTTTAAAATCTATCCCTGTGTGTCCTTTTTGCAATGAAACACTTGCTTGAAATATCCGATTTCACACTGTAGTTCAGGTCTCCATTATATCTTTAGTTGCTAATGGTAATTCCATTCAGCAGGAACCACTAAGACCTCTTCCGTTATTGATAAACGCTGCTGCTCGGCTTATTTCAGGTATAAGCTGAAGAGACTCCTTGCTTATAAATGTACTAATTGAACAATATATATACAATATAAGACGGGCACCATAGCTTTCAAATTGGTCAAACTGAACAAAACACCTTCGGTAAATGCTTTGTTAGAAATGATTCAGAGGACGAGATCATGGAGATTTTCCCCAAAGAGAATTATTAGACATTCCCTCAGTCAGACAGGCTCGTCTCAGTGAAATGCATGATTGCACCTTCTCAGTCGCAGCACCAAACCTTTGGAATTCTCTTCCAGAGGCACCAATTCTAGCAACATGTCCAAACACATTCAAGTCATCACTAAAGACACATCTATCTCAAGCTATCCTATTTGTGATATGAACAACTAAATATGCTGGGGGGCTTATACTAGCCTTGTCAGAAATATTTATAATAGTCTAATGTGCCGTGTTTGTGCAAATGTATTTATTATGTTACTTTATTATGTATGCAGCAAGATGTACTCTGCTTAGTGCGTCAAGGTGCTAACGTTCAGCAAATTTTAATAAAGATAATGATAAAAAAGGATGCATTTGAACTTGACACACCTACTTATCTGCATACGTGCTGACTTACACATACTATTGAATATTGTGCTCCATAATTTTAAGTGGAGGCTTCCAAGACCTTACTATATTAAATATTTTCATTCTGAGCCACTGAATTATTCTGAATTAGAATTAGCTTGGGAAAAATCAAAACCCAGAGGAAATTAGAAAATAAGGAATGAACTGAGTTTTTGCAGTTACAAACTGTCAAATGATCAGGGGAAACTATAATGATGGGTTAAGTCCCAGGAGAATCAGGAAACCATTAAAGAAGGCTTCCATGCACAATCAGGGGATGAGATTACCTTAGGCCCAGAAATACTTATTCACTTTGCAGATATTAAACAAAAGCCAAACAATGATAGCACTTTGGAAGAGCTTACAGTCATGCTAGTAGTTTTAAAAGGGACTAGTACAGTATAGATGGCTAGAAATCTAGACAGTTCCTCCATTTTGGAGAACGGTTTATTTATAGAAGTGCTCAAATAATTGCAATAATTTCTCAAATTGTAGTTCTTAAAACTGTTAGAAAAGAAGTAATGTGGATGGCGCATTCTAATCCTCTCTTCAGGTCATTTAGGTAGGGAAAAATACCAGACGGAGAGCAAAGTGGCACTTTGGAGGAATATTCTAGGAGGTTGGATATTGTGATTCATGCCCAGAGTTAGCAACTAGCGCTTCCAAAAAGGCAATAGCAAGCACTGCTTCTATCTCTTCTAGTATTTGGAACTTCATTTGAGAGGTGTGGGACAGACGTCCTAGTTTTAGAGTTTGTGTAACAAGGTACCCTGAAGCTATCTCTTTAGGGTTAAATTTTCAAAATGTTTATGCACACAAAATTGGAAGTTACATGCATAAATATCATGTTTGCTTGCAAATAATATTTCGCAAGAGCGCAAAGTATGTAGGGGCAGATTTCAAAGGGTTACACGCGCGACCCCGAAAACCTGCTCCTGCGCGCGGCGAGCCTATTTTGCATAGGCTCGGCGACGTGCGCAAGCCCCGGGATGCGCGTATGTCCCGGGGCTTAGAAAAGGGGGGGAAGGGGGCGGGGTCGTGGGCGGATGCCAGTCCAGGGGCAGTCTGGGGGCGGTCCGGGGGCAGGACCGAGGCCTCCAGCACAGCGGCAGTGCCGGGGGATGGCGCACCGGCAGCCAGAGGCAGGCATAAATAATTGAAACAAGGTAGGGGGGATGGGTTAGATAGGGGAAGGGAGGGGAAGGTGGGGTGGGGGGAGCGGAAGAAAAGTTCCCTCCAAGGCCGCTCCGATTTCAGAGCGGCCTTGGAGGGAACAGGGAAAGCCATCGGTGCTCCCCTAGGGCTCGGCGCGCGCAAGGTGCACAAGTGTGCACCCCCCTTGCACGCACCCACCCCGGATTTTACAACATGCTCGCAGGTGTACATTTGTGCGTGCCAGGTAGCATGCACAAATGTACCCCGTGCGCGCAGATTTTAAAATCTGCCCCAAAATGAGCAGTTTAGGGGCATTCTGAGGCAGGGTTTGGAGTTTGTGCACAAATTGCTATTTTGGAATTGGCATATATGCATTCACTTACTGAAATTGTCGTGTGCGTCTACACTTTCTAATTAAGTCATGGAAGTAAAATTGCACTTCTCTTTTATCTGCAGTTTTTGGGTGGAATATCTGAGTTAAATGGTGAAAGGTCAAGGTGGTCTGGGTGAACTGGTGCAGGTTGGATGAAGTGGTAGAAGAGTCGACAAACTGGTTATTGCAAATACGCACACAAATATGTATTTTCATAATCAGAGTATATTCTTTATAAAATTACCAACACAACGTATAAAATAGGGTCATTATGCACAATAAGCTATGCATATATTTTTATAAAATGAGAAAGTATGCATTTTCCTGAATGACTGGATTATACAAACATACTTTCAAGGTATATAACCTTCCACAATAATTATAATCTGTGAAGCTTCTACCCAGTAATGGATTGGTCTATTGGGATTTCAGGCATGCCCCAGTGAGAGGTCAGGTGCCTGGTATTGATCGAGGTGGCGTCATGTCATAGAGTTGCTGCGATCAATACCAGGTCCCCTGCAGCAGCTCCCCCGAGGGACTCTGCTCGATTGCACTTATTTTCACTTTCTCCACGGCTCTCTCGTACTGTCCCTGCTGCTCTCTTTCAGCCGCCGCGGCAGGAGCATTTGACTGCCTCCAGTTGCATGAGCTCTGCCTCTCCCAGCAGGAGGCTGACACACCTCTGGCTGCTGCCTTAAAACCCTCTACTGATCTCTGCAAAAGGGCCTCGTCCTCAGGCTGCAGTAAAAGAAAACAAAACTATGAGGGCTTGCAGCACAACCCTTCCCAAGCCAAGGAAGACCTCATCCTGAGGCATTAACTGGCAGCCCACCCATTCTTCAGGGGCTATTAATACCTGGTTCCCCACCATCACCAATGTAACCTAAAACTATTTTTTTTTTAATTAGTCAGTGAGTCACTGAGCTGAAGGTAAGAATGAATATGTGTGTGTGTGTGTGTGTGTGTGTGTGAGCCAGAGTGTGAGAGTGCATGGATGTGGACGAATAATTGTATGTGTCTGTGAGTATGCATGTGAGCGTGTGTGTCTGTGTGCCATGCATATGAGGGAATGTGTGTCTCTAAAGTGTGTGTGTGTGTGTGTCAGCATGCGTGCATCTGTAACAGAGAGAAAGAAAGCCTCTGCACATAACCCTTCCCCAGCCAACTAATCCTCAACAATCTCACAGGGTCATTTATCAAATCGCGTTAGGGCCCTAACGCTCGCAATAAGGCCCTAACGCACGCGATAAATACTGCATTACAAAATGCGTTGGCAAATTTGACATTTTTATTCAAGTGGGGAGGAGTTGGGGGCGGAGTAAATGGAAATGAGGGCTGGTTAACATTGCTTGATGCACTCTCTACCTAGCTGCAATCAAGCTAACGAGAAAGAACATGGAACAAATCTACCTTTCTTTCACCTTTCATCCCTCCAAATCACATTAAATCTTTACTGATGGTAACTGTGCTGTTCGTAAGTAAGACTATGCATGTTAAACTGCTCCCTAAAACCCAACTCACCACCCAAACCTCACCCCGAGTTCATAATGCCCCCTCTTACAGTGATATAAAAAGTTCAGATATTAGTGAGCCCCCCAGAGGCTCTCTCTCTCTCACTCTCCCTCCCCGAAACAAGATTTGCAGTAAATCCCATTTAATCGTAATGCACAGCTATAACAGGCATAATGCTCAGAATAAAGGTGCAGTTATTTCCGACATTAAATCCCGTAATGGTGGTGCATTATGTTATCGCACACAACGTTAACCAGCCCTTATTTCCATTTACTCCACCCAAACTCCTCCCACTTGAATAAAATTTTCAAAGTTGCATACACATTTCATGATGCAGTATTTATTGCATGCATTAGGGCGATAAGGACCTAACACGGTTTCATAAATGATAAATGACCCTGATCACTAAACAGCGTTGACCAAATAGCAAGGGATTTATGATAACAGGAAATAGAGAGGTGAATTATGAAATTTTACAGCCAGGTTAGAAAAAGCCCAAGAAAATATAGCACATTAAAATTGGTGGCGAGAAAAAATGTTTATTTCTCCAAAACTTAAACATTTGGACTTAAGCCCAGAAGTAGCAGATGTAGAAATGAAGTATCAGGTTTCCTCAGGGGAAACAACTGTACCTAAGGCAAAAGAAGCAAGCAGAAAATTTACCGGAATCCTCTAAGGATGTTTTTTCTATTCAATTGTCATTGATAATAACTTATTTTTTTGTCCCAGCAGTTTCCTCCTGCTCCTTTGAGCTTCTATTTCAATGAGAACTGTTTTTGTTGAACTATGGTTCCAAGAGTCTTCATTCAAGACTACCCAGGTATTTCTCCCCTATTTTAAAACTGCCTTCTAACTCATAGCAGTGAGTCTTCAGCTTAGGGTCATGCATCATGGCTTCTGGAATCCTACATTCATGGACCCTAAATCTGGCCTCAGTGTTTCTCTCGAATGATGGTTGGGTTTTCCACCCCCGTGGCTGTGAAAGCTACCTCTGTAGCATCCCCATTCCCAGTCAACTCAGAGAGGAGAAAATTTGACCCAGGAATCCAACCCAGGTCTTCTACATTGTAAATTACTTTCCCTAATTTTATATCCTGGTTTACTTCAAAACGATTGCTCACCCATAACTGAACTTTTCACAAAAGAATTCCCTACTCCAGAGACAACAATTATCTTAGGTGACTTTAATCTTCATATAAACCATTCACCAAGATCCCTCTCTTGCGATATGTTCCTAAATGCAATGGAAGCCTTAGGATGGACTCAACACGTCTCTGAAGACACCCACAGAGGAGGCCATACACTTGATCTCACACTTGCAAATTCAAACAACTTCTGTATAAATACTGAACACAAAAAAATCCCCTGGTCTGATCACCAATTAATCAAAGCAGACCTAATATGCAAAAAAAAATAATAATAATAACGAAAAGCTTAGAAAATAATATCACCCAAACATTCAGAAAGAAAATAAAATCTGAAACACTAACAAGTACACTAGAGATCAAAATAAACAAATTAAATCTAATTAACTGCTATGAGGCATTTGACTCATGGAAAATAATGATCAAGGAAATAGTAGATAAAAATATTGATAATCACAGACTAAAGAACCCTTGGTATAATGAAAAATTAAAAGAATAAAAAAAAAGAAAACTAGAAAAACAATGGCAAAAATCACTAAGAATACAAATTTTACCTTTCTCACTACCAAGCACTAATGAACAAATCAAAGACTATTACACAAACCAGATACATGGAAACGTATTCAACTCAAAGCTTCTGTTTGAGACAGTAAATAGTCTAATACAAGACCCTTCATCAAACCACTCACCGGCTGAGCACATGAGCAGCAGCAGCAGAATGTGTGTGTGTATCTGTCTGTCTGTCTCTATGAGACAGCTCTTGAACCAGTTGCCATTGTTTGGCAACTGGTTCAAGAGCTGATTGGTTGGTAAGAGATTTTAACACCAGGCCAGGAATCCAGCGCGCACACACACACACACACACATATATATATATATATATATATATATTTTATTATTTTTATTTAATTTAATTTAATTTTTTTTTTTTGAGAAATTTAACCAAACTTGGGGAGAGGGGGGTCAACCAATTGAATGGATGGGACTGCAGCTCTGATTGCTCATGATCACCTGGTCTAGGGTGTGCGCTACTTAGTTATTTCGGGAAAATGTGAAATTAATTTTGAAGATATTTTAGCTCAGTTCTGCCAGGTTTCAGGTCACATTATGAACTGCTCAAGGTTTGGCTTGATGGGCTTGCAGGAGCTGTTGAAGCATGTGCTACACAGAAGGTACACGTAGGAGCTAGACAGGTTTGAAAAAAATCCCCCAGGCTATTTTCCTACAATCCACCCCTGATAATGCATTATCAAATTCAATAAAGTATGCATTATCCTAGCGTCACTAATATCAGAATCTATGAGGAGGAACATCTGAGCTATAATGTCAGCCCAGCTAAGACTAAAAAGCTAAAATTACTGGTACATACTTTGACTGTATCATATAAACACTCTAAATATCTTTTCTTAAGCTGTTATGAATATGTATTTCTGAGCTAAGTATCTGCTTTAACAAAAGTTTCTATTTGGCAAAACTCAAATAGCTTTCATTATTCACCTTCTACGGCCCAAAATGATTTTAAACAAATTAAGCCTAAATGTATTGGCCGCTTAACTATATTTGTATTTCCAATGAAGTATTAAAAGGGCTTATACCATACGCACTAACCACCTGCACAATAATCCAAAATGACAAATATACCTGGCAACAGTGAGGCTGCAGACTTGTTAATGGTTTTTCTTTTAAAAGGTGCAGCAGGATGGACCACTATGGTTCAGGTTTACATTTGGTATTATCCTTACCATTCAGTTTTAGCTCTCTACTGTCGATAGTGTCTGCAGAATGGCAAGGTTCAAAATGAATATTCCTGCTCAGAATTCATTGCTGTAATCCAATTTTCCCACCATAATTCCTGTTTTTAACTGCCATTAGGGCAGTTTGACATTCAGACCATGCTTTACAACATCTATTAGCAGATTTGCAAAGGATAAAATAGTGAGCCGAAAGTTTTACAGGTCTAAACTCATAAGAACATTGCTAATCTGTTTGTAGGCTCAGCCCTCAATTTTTCAAAATATTCTTTACTCATGAATAGTTAAAAGTTTAATGAGGCCGCTAATCTGAATTTTATCCAATTTACCTATTTACTTGATATAAGTAATTACAATGACTTTCTATTTCATTAAATTGGAACTGTGAGAAACAGCATTCAGCATTGCAACCTATAACATATCTTCGAAATGCAATATAGTCAACTAAATGTGGAGGTCTCTAGTGAACCTCTGTAGTACAACAGTTAATCTAACAATCTCTCAGCATGATAATGGTGCGTCTTTTAAATAATCTATAGTTTTGTGGGTGTTTCTTTATCTGTACTCTTATTCATCAAATGCATTTACATTGGCAGCTAAAATCAATCATCCTGTAGCGGGAGACATGGAGAATGAATTGGAGTAATCAGGATTTATTTAGAAGCACAGAGGAGAAAACACTGAGAAAACCATTCTGTGGCCTTTGCAGCAGTACACCCACCCCTTGCTTTCCAAGTACAATATTATTTTCTCCCCCCAAAAATATGTAATATCAATATCAGCAAATACATTCCTAATGTAAGGCAATTCCATTAGGCAAGGTCATTCAGTTCATGGCATCATTGAAAAGATAATGTAATGCAAAATTATAAAACATGGAACTTCTGTATTAGGAGTGGCTCACATAAATTATATAATTCATTTACTGCCCAATGCATTCAGTGATCGGGAAACATTCAGAAGGACATTCTCTTCCTGAAAAGAATAAATACATTTGCCTCTTGTCAATAACCACTGTCAGTGGCGTGTATCTCCGAACTTTCATATAAGTGGCCTTCCTATGGGTTTTCAGGGTGGCGTCTAATCCTCCTTTCACTCTTTCCTCCTTCATTATTCCTTTTTGGAAATGCCTACCTATATCTCCACTATCCAACAGACAACATCATACACATCTCTAACTGGAGTGGAAAAAGCGCACTAACAATGCACAGAAACAGCAAAGTATAAAACAAAATGCCAATGCCCATATCTGACAGATAATCATAACATATTTCCTTTTCAAAAACATTTTAAGTAACGGAGCATTATAAGTGACCTGATGTACTAAGGGGTTTTCCCATTGTTTGTCCACAGGGAAAATGCTTAGGGCAGAGTTCTTTGAACATTGCTGTGAGCTGTTATCATAAGAACATAAGAAATTGCCATGCTGGGACAGAGCAAGGGTCCATCAAGCCCAGCATCCTGTTTCCAACAGAGGCCAATCCAGGCCATAAGAACCTGGCAATTACCCAAACACTAAGAAGATCCCATGCTACTGATGCAATTAATAAGAACATAAGAACATAAGAAAATGCCATACTGGGTCAGACCAAGGGTCCATCAAGCCCAGCATCCTGTTTCCAACAGTGGCCAATCCAGGCCATAAGAACCTGGCAAGTACCCAAAACTAAGTCTATTCCATGTAACCATTGCTAATGGCAGTGGCTATTCTCTAAGTGAACTTAATAGCAGTAATAGACTTCTCCTCCAAAACTTATCCAATCCTTTTTTAAACACAGCTATACTAACTGCACTAACCACATCCTCTGGCAACAAATTCCAGAGTTTAATTGTGCGTTGAGTAAAAAAGAACTTTCTCCGATTAGTTTTAAATGTGCCCCATGCTAACTTCATGGAGTGCCCCCTAGTCTTTCTACTATCCGAAAGAGTAAATAACCGATTCACATCTACCCGTTCTAGACCTCTCATGATTTTAAACATCTCTATCATATCCCCCCTCAGTCGTCTCTTCTCCAAGCTGAAAAGTCCTAACCTCTTTAGTCTTTCCTCATAGGGGAGTTGTTCCATTCCCCTTATCATTTTGGTAGCCCTTCTCTGTACCTTCTCCATCGCAATTATATCTTTTTTGAGATGCGGCGACCAGAATTGTACACAGTATTCAAGGTGTGGTCTCACCATGGAGCGATACAGAGGCATTATGACATTTTCCGTTTTATTCACCATTCCCTTTCTAATAATTCCCAACATTCTGTTTGCTTTTTTGACTGCCGCAAATAGCAGTGGCTATTCCCTAAGTAAAATTGATTAATAGCAGGTAATGGACTTCTCCTCCAAGAACTTATTCAAACCTTTTTTGAACCCAGCTACACTAACTGCACTAACCACATACTCAGAGAGATGGTTAATAAATAAGTAATATGTACGTATAGAAACACAAAATCATGATGGCAGAAAACCAATCATATGGCCTATCTAGTTTGCCCATCCATAGCAACTGCCCAGTTCTACAATCTCTACCACTTCCTCAGAGATTCCCTGCGCTTGTTCCCTATTTTCCTGCATTCAAATACTGATCTTGTCACCACGACTTTCACTGGTTGGCTGTTCCATTCATCCACCATCCTTTTTGTAATGAAAAATGTACTTAAATTACTCCTGACTATATCCCTTTTCACCCTTATCCCACTACCTCTCATTCCAGAGTCCCTATGTTCTGATAACTTGGAGGTATTTAAAGATCCCTATCTTATCTCCCCTATCCCTCCGCCTTCCTCTAGCGTATACATACTTAGATCTTTGTCTGCATCCATATGCTTTATAAGAAGACCACTGACCATTTTAGTAGCTCAGGAGCAGGACCTGTTGCCAAGGTGAAGAGCAGGAAGCTGAGTCGAGCTTAAATAGGAGTCATGATGTCATCTTCGGGGACCGGGCCAAAGTTTCCCCCACGGCCCCTTTAAGTACCGGCATGTCCCGTGTGCATGGGCCTAGGGGAGCACACGCAGGAAGGAAGTCGGCGACGTCCTGAGCCGCATGGAACAGATGCCGTCAGGCGATTCGGGGGCCAGGCCAGGCCATGCCACGTCGTCAGGGAGCCCGTAGCCGTTGCCTGCCAAGGCAGGTAAGGGGACCCAGTGACGGGTTGCTGCAGCCGGGGTTCCCAACAGTTCATTCCTTATCAATCATTTGGACATAGTGGTTATTTCTGACCATGTGTTTTGAAACAGGCTTTAAAACTGAATTAGAAATTAGAGACGGTTCTTTTAACAAATTAGACACGTGTTCCTGTGAATAGCTGAAAGCCATTGCCAAGTTTGAGCCATCCCTATCACGATGAGCTAATAACTCCAATTAAAGGGAAACGCCAGTGTCTGTTTGCACCCAAAAATAACTAGCTGGTGTTATTATTTAAACATAGAAACATAGAAACATAGAAAATGACGGCAGAAGAAGACCAAATGGCCCATCTAGTCTGCCCAGCAAGCTTCACACATATTTTCTCTCATACTTATCTGTTTCTCTTAGCTCTTGGTTCTATTTCCCTTCCATCCCCACCTTTAATGTAGAGAGCAGTGATGGAGCTGCATCCAAGTGAAATATCTAGCTTGATTAGTTTGGTAGTAGCCGCCGCAATAAGCAAGCTGCACCCATGCTTATTTGTTTTACCCAGACTATGTTATTAGCCCTTATTGGTTGTTTTTCTTCTCCCCTGCCGTTGAAGCAGGGAGCTATGCTGGATATGCGTGACGTATAAGTCTTCTCCCATGCCGTTGAAGCAGAGAGCCATGCTGGATGTGCATCGAAAGTGAAGTATCAGGCCCATTTGGTTTGGGGTAGTAACCGCCGTAACAAGCCAGCTACTCCCCGCTTTGTGAGTGCGAACCCTCTTTTCTTCTCCCTGCCGTTGAATCAGAGAACTATGCTGTATATGCATTGAAAGTGAAGTATCAGGCTTATTTGATTTGGGGTAGTAACCGCCGTAACAAGCCAGCTACTCCCCTCTTTGTGAGTGTGAATCCTTTTTTCCACATTTCCTCTTGCTGTTGAAGCTTAGAGCGATGTTGGAGTCACGCCTGTGTATGTTTATTTAATAAGGGTATTGACTCCAGGCAGTAGCCATCATTCTGGCGAGTCACCCACTCTTCATTGGCAGCCTCTTGACTTTATGGATCCACAGTGTTTATTCCCACGCCCCTTTGGAAGTCCTTCACAGTTCTGGTCTTCACCACATCCTCCGGAAGGCATTCCAGGCCAGCATCCACCACCTCTCCGTGAAGAAATACTCCTGACATTGGTTCTGAATCTTCCTCCCTGGAGCTTCAAATCGTGACCCCTGGTTCTGCTGATTTTTTTCCTTAGGAAAAGGTTTGTCGTTGTCTTTTGATCATTAACACCTTTCAAGTATCTGAAGTCTGTATCATATCACCTCTGCTCCTCCTTTCCTCCAGGGTGTACATATTTAGATTCTTCAATCTCTCCCCGTACGTCATCCGATGAAGATCCTCCACCTTCCTGGTCGCCCTTCTCTGTACCGCCTCCATCTTGTCTTTGTCTTTTTGAAGGTACGGTCTCCAGAACTGAACACAGTACTCCAGGTGAGGCCTCACCAAGGACCTGTACAAGGGAATATCACTTCCCTTTTCTTACTCGATATTCCTCTCTCTATGCAGCCCAGCATTCTTCTGGCTTTAGCTATCGCCTTGTCGCATTGTTCGGTTTTCGCCGACTTCAGATCATTAGACACCTACCCCACCAAGGTCCCTCTCTCCTGCTCCGTGCACATCAGCCTTTCCCCCCCCATTGAATACAGTTCATTTGGATTTCCACTCCCCATATGCATGACTTTGCACTTCTTGGCATTGAATCTCAGCTGCCATATCTTCGACCACTCTTCCAGTTTCCTTAGATCCCGTCTCATTCTCTCCACTCCTTCCGGCGTGTCCCCCTCTGTTGGCAGATCTTAGTGTCATCCGCAAAAAGACAACCTTACCTTCTATCCCGTCCGCAATGTCCGCTCACAAAGATATTGAACAGGACCGGTCCCAACACCGATCCTTGCGGTACACCACTTAAACCGCTCTCTCTTCAGAGAAGGTTCCATTTACCATCACACATTGTCTTCTGTCCGTCAACCAATTTGCAATCCAGGTCACCACCTCGGCACTCACTCCCAAGCTTCTCGTTTTATTCACCAGTCTCCTGTGCGGAACCGTATCAAAAGCTTTGCTGAAATCCAAGTATATGATATCGAGCGCTCTTCCTCTATCCAATTCCTTGGTTACCCAGTCAAAAAAGTCAATCAATTTGTCTGACAGGATCTTCCTCTGGTGAATCCATGCTGCCTCTGGTCCATCAATCTCCGGACTGTAGATAGTTCACTATTCTCTCTTTCAACAGTGACTCCATTACTTTTCCCACCACTGAAGTGAGGCTACCGGTCTGTAGTTCCAGCCTCCTCTCTGTTCCCACTCTTGTGAAGCGGGACCACCACGCTCTTCTTCCAATCACTCGGGCACCACTCCCGTTTCTAGGATCTATTGAACAGGTCGCACAGCGGTC